>NC_087549.1:19232353-19469853 GCF_036250125.1 Pseudopipra pipra | reverse complement strand
CATGATTTTTTTTGAGACTTTTAAAATATGTCCCTAAAGAGGCAAAGTAATCCAAGAGACTCTTGATGAGGTAGTTTAACATTAGGTATGTCCCAGCTCTAGTTTGTGAGCAACCACTTTAACACAGAGTTAATTTAAATGTAGCCTATAAATTAAATATTAGATGAAGCCAGTCTTGCTCTTCAGTTCGCATGGATATGGCTTCAAGGTTGTTTTCTTCATGTTGAAGCTTTCACCTGTGGGTTTTTATTAGTTTTCTCTGTTCACGTGAGGGACAGAATAGGCTTCCTACTAGATAGAGGTATGTTTGCCATGTTTATTCAAAATCCTATGACTTGTATATTATATATTCTTTTAAAAAGTCTGCTTAAGCTTTCTTTGCACTGTATTCTTTAAGAGTGCTTTTAGTAATTTATGTTACACGTATTTGGTTTGTAGTATTTTGCATAGCTTCTATTGGAAATCTTGCAGTTCATTTTTCTCCTCTGGATGCAGATGAAAAGATGTAACTAAAATAAGAGGTTTGAATTCTGAAATTACTGTGCTTGAGAAACTGATGTACCCCTTTAAAGGTATTAGCATAAAGATAGCACATTTGTTTATTATGTTTCAAAATCAGCTTCTAGTATCTCTGCCACAGGTAACAATTGACTTTTCAGGCTTCAAGTTAATAGCCTTGTCTCTTGCTTGTAGGGATCAATATTAGTATTAATTAATCACCATTATCAGCCCTAGGATCTGGTTCTATTTGTTGTTACATCAGCAAAATATCAATATAGAAAGTGGACTCTCTGATCGTCATGGCAACTTCATCTCTTGGGTCAAAGAAAGTTTATCTTATCTGTGCATGGAGAGTGGCAAACTGTTTAGGGATCTAGTTTGAACTCTAAGAACATTGATTTAGTTTTTGTTTGTGAATAGAAGCTGAATTCCAATCACAAGGGATAGGTAAGATTTAAATATTAATGCCCACAGGCTTGTCTGAGAGATTGTCATTACCATTACTGTCGGATTGTCTTTTTGAGATGACACAATGGTAGAGGAGAATTGTGTAGTCAGGATTATTTACAGTTTAGTAATTTGCGCAGCGGACAAACGGAATTTAAAGTGAAAGTATGGAAATTCTATAGCATCTATGCAGTAATATTACTTCTCCCATGCAATGTATGGTTAGGGTTTCTTCCACTTAGTTAACTGTAGAATTAGCGTAGAAATGTAGATTATGAATTGGTAGAAAGAACACATTTTATTATGCATTCTCCTTTCAGAGATTTTTCAAGAAAGTGTTTGAGAAGTATTAATATGTGATATCAATATTCCACTCAATCCGGAATTAATGGCAAATAGACTTCATGGAAAATCTGAATGCTACAGTCTGGTTACAGTTATTTTTGTGTTTTATAAGTTGATACAATTATCTCATGAGTTTGTGATAATAAAATATTGATAACGCTGTTTTATCATGTCAAAGCTCCTTTTTCTATATTGTAAAGTGCTTCTTAAAAGTTCTTATCTTAGACAATGCACCTGAGACTTTTTAGTATATGTAGTCATAGTGTGGTTAAATTTCACTCGGAGAGATTTGAAGACTTAATGATTGCAAGCACAAGGTTTGCTTTGTGACACAAGTGCACTTTCTTTACCCAGTTGTTTGTAAATGTATGTATATATTTATTTGTTTGATAGTTCCTTAGGACATGCTTTATTTGAGATGAATATATAGATAAACATATATGTAGATGAGGAGTATCAATATGCTTGCCTCCTAGTCATATTTATTTATTTTTCATTCCTAGAATGTGAAGTAACAAAAAGTCTTTGTGTTTTACTGATGCAGATAAATATTGTTTTAGTAAATCCCAAATGTAACAAGATCAATTCAGTACGTTTGCAACATAGAAGAGGAGTTCTTATGAAAATTGTAAAAAAACCTTCAACCAAACAAACCCCAAACACTTGCATAAAGCTGAAACTGCAGAAGGAATCACTTTTCGGTATTGACATTTCTCATTGATTGTTCAGTTTTATCTAATGCTTTGAAAGGGTAATGCCATCATGAGTTGGTAGCAGATGCGGGCAGTTGTCACAGTAGATTTTTCTTTTTCAAAAAAGAAAAAGAGATCTAGTTTGGTATAGATGCATACAATTTTAGTTGTATTATAATAGCTCCTGATACTGTTTGTGTAATCATAATCTTGAAATTAGTTTGTATAAGTAAAATATTGCAATAAATAAAAAAGTGTTCCTGTCTTCCTTATTATATTGCATAAATCTTCATTATTTTCCATCTGTCTTCTCGTTTTTCATATGTCTCATATTTCCTGTGTTGAGGAAGGGTGTTATGTAACATTGTCACACTTCCTAAATTCTAATATTTTTTAATATTTTGAAGAATTAGCTACTATTTGAAAACATGTTTAGGAAGTGAGATGATGTATTTATCCTTAGAAACCTTTTATATTTATAGAGTTAATTGGGTGCAAGGCTTATTTGTCTCTTCAATCTTTATTTATATTCATTCAGTTTCTTAACTGCTTGTGTGTAAATAAAGCTAGACTGTGACCTTTAACTTTCTTATTTTTTGATTACCATCTTATCACTTTACAAAACTTTTATAATCAAAGTTTGTTCAACTACAGTAGTTTTACAAAGTTAATACAGTTTAGCAATAGAGTATTGAAAATAACAATGCTTTAGCAATTAAGGAGTTACTCTGATGTATCTTTATAAAGTCTTCTCATACATTACTCTTTGCACTCACATAGGTGACTTGGAGTGATGTTGCTTTATTCTTCCAGACAACTGAAGCTTTCAGACTGCTTAGCTGATAAAACTGCATGTCACACGCAGTTTTTATTGTACCTGGTCTTTTTTCCTTATATTCAGTATAGCAGAGGACAGTAAAAATCTTCTTGAATCTGGACAGTTTTCCATTTTTCCTTTCCAAATAATAAAGGTCTGATGGTTTCCTATCCATCTAAGCTTTTTTGGGAGGTGTAAAAATATGAGAAACTTAAGAACACAGTCTTTAACTTCATTCATAGAAGCAATCTGGTTGATAATGCTCAAAATGAATGTAAAATGTTTATAGGATGGGAGCTTAAAAATATCCACAACCACAAATGGTATCTAACAGTTTGGTGTATGTAAAATTAGAATGTAGAGTAGAATAGAGACTAGATTTAAATGAAGTGTTTTTATTATGTTCAAATGGAATTTCATGTTCAGGTTTTTGTCTGTTGTGCCATACGGGTTCCTTTTTGTATTATCTGTGAGAAGTAAAAGTCTACATGTTTTCGTGGTGAAAGTTATATAGAAAAATATAATTACTTTTTAAACATAGTTGCAATTATTATTGAAAAGTGATTTTTAATGAGAATAGAATGAATTTTACTGTAAAATAAGAAATTCCTCATAGACTCAAATATAGTGAGAGAAGTCTTTTCATATGTCTATTGCAAAGATTTTCTCTGCTGAAATGGAATAATCTTGAGAATAATTTTTCTGATGATACACAGAGGTGTTCGTTTAGGCTGAGAAGAAATTCTGTACAGGGTGCTATTATTTTTTACTTTTGTAGTTGCAGCACAAGCCTCAAAGGAGTGCTGTGTTTTACTTGTGTAATTGGGATCATCATTAGAACCCTGCTATTTAAGACTTGATCATATTTCTATTATCAAATGTGAAGGTTAATATTTATAAGATACAATAAAAAAAATTGCAACGACATTGTCAGATCTACTTGAAATTACGTGTCTGTTCTATAGATCCCTAGGTTTTATCTTCACTTTTCACTTTCAAATTCAGGCTTCATATTAGATGGCAATAAAGATCCCTTCTCTGAAAAGTTTTGAAGTACAGCAAGGATTTTTGTCAGACGTTTTATATAGCTTTATGCAAAGAAAATGAATCGTCTGTAATGCATGCATCAAACTAGGACACAGTTGTGAAACCAGTGAAGACAATTGTAAAATTACCAAAGCTGAAGTGTCAGTAGTTTTTCTAAAAAAAACCCTCTGTCTCTACTCCCTCCCACCTTCTCATGTTACATTCTTCATTTAATAAATATGTATGAAAAGACTTTTGGAAGCACTAACAGATCATTTTTGGAAGCTTTCAATCATATTGTTTTTGGAGTATTGTATTTGCTAATCGTATTTCATCCATTTCAGAACAAATGTAGACAAAATGTTCTGGTTTTGTAGGATGCTGAAGTGAAAATCTGTATGCCTGTAGAAGTCCTAGTCTTTTGGGCACTTTAAATGTGTCAATAATCCATATTCATATGAAAAATGTCGAAGTACAGTTAAATAGCACCATGTGTGTGAATAGGATGGAGTACCTCTGAGAGGCCTTTGGCTGGCAACTAGCATTAGTTTTTAAGGAAACTGCCTCATTTTTTAATAAAAATATATATACATTTCTGGTGTGTTGTTTTTTTTTTTAAATAAAACTTGCTTGATAATTGTTCCAATTGTGGCATTTCAGCGAAAACCAGGAAACTTAGAAAGGAGAAAAAAATCTCAAATATTTGGCAGTTTATCTGGAAAAAATATTAGCTAGTTGCTAAAAATACAAGTGCACTCCTTAACAATGTGCATCTTGGACAAACAGACGCATATTTTGTCATCAAGTTACTTAAGCTTCTGAAGTCAGGGCTACAACTGGGTCAGATGATAAGATGAGCACAACAGAAAAACGAAGAGTGGCTCTGATAAAAACTGATTGATTGATGTCTGGCTTCCCCACCATCACAAGCAGTTGACAGTTAGTTTGGGATCAGATGATTTGGCTTTTGCGATAGAAGATGGGACCTGGTAGGCAAGTCTGAAGGACAAAAAGGTCGGTTTCTGTATAGTGTCAGGCAGTGCTGGGTTCCCACAAGGTGGGGTATTGGATTAAGGTTTTCTTTAGTTACAAGACTTAACTTTCCATGGTCAATTGAAAGGCCAAGTAATCTGGTCAGTATTAATACAAAAATAATACTCTAAAGTTGTGAGAGGGGGGAATGAAAACAGAGGAAGTATACCTGTTGGACACACGAATTCCAGAAATAACTGGGTTTTATTATTTAATTTCTGTATTTACTTCAAGCATCATAATTTATAGCATTAGATGATTTATAAACGGTCTGACTTTGAAAATTGGTTTCCGCAGTAGATTTGTCACTGAAGCTGCAATGAGTTTTATGTTACTTACATATTGAGGGACTGTAATGATATGTTGTGGATAAATTAATTTCAGCTTGTGAAATATTGTTATTCTGTGACCCATTATGTAAAGGATAGCACATTGTACCTTATATACCGAAGTATGTATTTTTCACTAGATTAAGAGCAATTAGCATGTTATACTTAAATATAATTAAAATAAATTTATGTGAAATGTGTTTTTGTGAACCCGAGATAATTTATCAATCTATGACCATACCATGAACAGCTGAGTGTTTATGGGGGTTTCTGTCATTGGTTTTGTTTTTTTTCAGAGCACATTTACAATTAGCACTCTCTGTGTAATAGTCACAGAAGGAGAAAAAATGTGCAAATGAAAATCAAGGCATAATAGCTTTGGAATGAAAAAGATTTTCAAGACGGCCATGAAAATGTATACAACTGCCACAGAATTGGAATTTGGACAGCTTGGATTTGAATTTAGATTTTTGGACAGTTTGATACTCTCTAGA
Source organism: Pseudopipra pipra (assembly GCF_036250125.1). Taxonomy (NCBI): domain Eukaryota; kingdom Metazoa; phylum Chordata; class Aves; order Passeriformes; family Pipridae; genus Pseudopipra; species Pseudopipra pipra. The sequence goes on along the minus strand of NC_087549.1, from coordinate 19,464,170 downwards.
AATCCTTTATAATGTATCGCTTTTCTCTGAGTTTTAAGGGTCACATCTCCAAAGGACAGTTGGGTCTCAGCTAATGCTGCTGGCTTAATATCAGTAAGATGAATTCTGCAAGGTGCTGTATTGCTGATAGTATAGCTGGAATACAGTATGAAAGAACCTGTAGTATAACCTGGAGTGTTACCAGTAATAAGTGATCAGTGCAGGTGAACTGGTGGTCATTTGAACAGTGATTAGTTATATTTCAAGAAAGGTTGTTTTCTAAGTGTATAATCTCTGGGGACCTATTTTATTTAAGAAATAATAATTAAGAAAAAAAAAGGTCTTTTGCAAGAAATGCCCAGTTTCATCCTGGTTATTTGTAAACCTCTTTTGAGGTGTATGCTAAAGGCATGTTTTAAAACACAGAACTCAAGGCGTAGAGAAATATTTATGAATGCAGATTTAACACTAGACTGTGTGTTTAAGAGCTTCTCTATTATTATTAAGACCGTGGTCCATACCTTTGGCATCAGAGCTTTGTTAAGTTTTTGTATGTTATTATGCTGAGCTCTCACAACATTACTACAAATGGTCTAAAATTAGCTGTAAAAGCCTATGTGTAATTTGCACGTTGGGTTCAAATTTTCAAGTGTTTCTTTGACAAACATGTTGCATCACAGAATAAGTAGGGTTTTTTTGGACATCTTGCACTGAAGTTTTTCAATTTTATGCTTAATAAAAATAAAGAGAGCTTTATTGGACTTTTCTTCAAAGTATGATACTTGGGTCTGACCAATATGGTAGCCTGCTTTGGTGCCTGTTTGGGAGTTTTACACCTCTGGGCTATGCAACTGAGACCCGTTTAGTTATACGAAGAGGAAAACCAGGGTTGGTGAATCAAAAGGGGAAAAAATATAGCCAAAATAATCAAGATCAGCAGTTCTTGTAAATGAAGAGTAACAATCAGCTACTTAGACCAGCTAGACTGTGTAATTTTATGATTAGTCCTGCAGCTCAGGAGATCTCATTTAAGTGGGAGTGTGCTTTGGGGATGTTATGACTGGTCTGATTAGTCTGACATTCATTTTGACATTCTTTGACTCTTGGTTCTGAAGTTTTCACTGTTAAGAAAGAAGGTGAAATTCAGGCATGGCATTATTATGCCGCAAGTTTTGGCTAAATTTGTTTTTTGACATCAGTTGTCAGTCAAGGCATTGTTTTTGAAGCTATGGCCTTTACATTATAAATCAAATGAGAAAAAACATTTGGAGTGTAACTCTTGCTGTGTGTAAATTCTTTTAAGACTTGAGAGTCATTTGTGCACCAGCAATACCAGTGTAAAAGAAGAATAACACCCAGTTTGCACCAAGGTACTTGTCTTTGAAAATGAAAACCCACTTTTGCATTCACAGAAAAATCTTTTGACAATATGTGATGCAGTCAGGAAAATAATTGCAGTTTTGGCTTGCCTTTTATGTTTAACTTGGTACAGTTTTATGTTAATCTAGCCCCGATTTCTTCCAAAATGCTGTTTACTGAAGTTCTGAGTTGTGCAGTGATACGGATTTTGTTTACAGAAATGTTATAAAACATAAAAAAGAATTGGTAACGACTAATCACATTTACTATTAAAATATTGATTTGTTATAAGAAAAACATTTTTAAATACTTTGCAGTCAGTTTGCTGGTCTTTATCCATTTCTTAGTGGACAGATGTTCCTGTTACTAAAAGTAACAAGATGCAGATGGTATTATTTGGCATCTTTTTAGAGGTTTCACTGTTATATGTGGTGAGCTGAACATTAAACTGCTGAACAAAAACATGATCCTTCAATGGCAGTTTGGAATTGTGAGGAATTATTTGAATAACTGTCTTTGTAACAGGTCATGTGAAAGAAAAAACTCTAAAAATAATAATTACAGACTAAATGTAAAGTGTTGCTTTTCTGCATCTATGGAAGTGCCTTAACTAATAATTTGAAATTGAGAATTATTTCGAACAACATCTTTTATAATATTCTGTTACAATCATCCTTATTTAAATAAACTTGTGCATATATGTATCTCAATATATGTGAGAATCAGTATGAATTGAAGCATGATTGCTGTATAGCAACAATTTAATATAAAATACACTTACTTTGTTTGAAGAGAATAACATACTATGGGTAAAGATAATAGTCACAGGCAAGTAACTTGAAATTATGAAGTAATTATTTTTGCATTTTTCAAGTAATCTTGCATGCTTTATCTTAAAACATAGCCTTTGAAACACGCAAACTCTGGAAATATTGCCTTCATTTCAGTAATACAAAAATTAAGGTTTTAGGTTTCCTACTGGGATCCATACTTTTCAATCTATGGGCATTTTAGTTTTGGTTTTTGTTTGGTTTGGGGTTTTTTTTTGCATTAGTTGATGCCTGATGTTAAGAGATTCTCAACACCTACAGCTCTCACTGAAATCAGATGAGATGCCCTAACTAATGCTATCAGGAGTAGCATCTAGATTCTTTCATGCTTTCTGTTAATCTGTACTGTTATCCCCCTTTACTGGAAAATTCCACATGTGTTTAATATAAATGCACTATATACCTTGGATATTGATACGTGTTAACATAGCAAGTATAGCTCAGAAGGTTTTCCTTTCTGTCTTCCAAAAGACCTAGAGAAGTACTTAATTTGAGATTAAAATCTTACTTTATATCAAGATCATAAGTAGGGGGAGCTGCCATGAAACCTCTGAACCTGAACTGTATTCCATGCCTGTTTTATTAAGCTGCTGCTGAATGCTGTGGACTTTTGTCTTGGAGAAAGGTTCTGTGTTTTAGATTTTAATGTTACACTATTACAGGCACAATCATACAGAGTTTATCTTCCCTAGGTTGTTCTCCTGACTTCTGAAATTTTGAACTGCTGTGTCAAAACCAGTTCTTCTTTCATATCAGACGTTTTACATTCTGAGTGATTTCAAGATGCCGGGCATTTTCATACAGACTATTATGTCCAAACACATTTTTCTTAAAAGAAAACAACAAAGGCCAATGCTGAGTCTGGTGGGGTTTTTACACCTTAAGGATGATGCGTCTTCAATTTATACATAACTACTTGCTTTATATAGCTCTCATTTATAGTATACCAGAATGTATAGCAGTATAACATTACAAAGAAAGCAGGGATATCATGCAAAACTGGACTGCATTTATAGCAATGAATAGTTTTGCTAATAGAAGTGATACGGAACAAGACTGTAAATGACGGATTTTGAATTTCTGTAAGTTACCTTAAAAAGAAAAAGACACAGAGATTGGGGCAAAGGTAAAGTTTTGCATGGAAATAAGTGATGATGTTTGCTCTCAGCCTTTAGAAAAACAGAGTATAAGATCAGTGAAAATAAAATGTATTTATGGGAACCAAGCTCTCACACAACGCTTAGTTTAGCTCTGATTGAATTATTCATAGAACAGTATTTTGTCCATATGCGGTCATCTGCTTTTCTTTCATTGTTTTTAAGCTTTTCACAAAAAGTCCTGATTTTTATGCTTTAGCTTTTGCATTCTAAGTTGTTCTCATGTAGCATGTTGAATATTTGCTATTGTATTCTTGCTTGTTTACATTAAATTTCGGTTTTGTGAGGTTGACTTGAAAGCTGTTAAACATGAGAAAAGCCTCAAGAAATTGCTGCGAGTTTGATCTCCTCCTAAAAGGGGAAATATTATGAAGAATGAAGCCATTTTTGTTCATTCATAAGCAAAGAGAAAGAAATAACAAAATCCGGGGAATTTAGGACATCATAATACCTTTTTCTTCCTTCCTTCCTTCCTTCTTTCCTTTTCTTTTTTCTTTTGTGAGGGAAGAGCATAGCACTTGCTTGTTCTGTATACAGGAACACTGAAAATCTGTAAGCCATAATGCTGATAGCTTTGATAGATTATACATTCAAATATATTTTGATACTTGAATTACATGATTGCATTTTTATGTCAAATGTTAAGAAATGTTGTAGGCACCTCTGGTGTCTGTGTTTTGGTGCACAATTAATCATCTTTTTAGAGAAACTTTGGGACAGTGTTAAATGTTCTGTATTTTATACGAAAAAGTACTTTATTAGTGAGCTACATGGAATGGATGTTTGAATTCCATTTTGTGTTGCACATTAATGATGCTCATTCTAATTGTGAGTTCATGTAATGGCAAGGTGTTATGCCTGTGATAACCTACATATAACAGCAAATATATATTTAGATTATTATGCTATTCATTTTTTTGCCTTTTGATTAACTGAGTGGTTCATCCCTTATATCTGATGGTAGTTACTTATCTGATGATAATTACTTAATCTCTGTTGGAGTAAAACTGTTGTGACTGAGTAATGGACTCACTTTTGAAATAAAGCATTTATGACCTTGCTATTAGAATTATATATTTTATCAGTGTAATAGGAAGACACATTCCAGTCTACAGATTATGGTCTGTAGAGTAAAAATTTCTTAAGAATACATGTATCATGCTTCCATTTTTCTTGGGTGCTTTCTGGTGTTAAAAGAAAACTAGCCATGGTAAAGCCATATATCGTCTACTAATGAAGAGTGATTTAGAGGTTATTGTTTGTGTTCTTGATTAGTAATAGAGAGTAAGTTGTAGGTAGAATTAGTAGGCAGATTTTGTTGCATTTTAGTGTGAGATTTATGTGTTCTTCTCTTACATTCTCTAATAATTTGGAAAGTAGTAGTTTGCTCCTTTTGTATTTTTCCTGTTTGAAGAACAATCAATATCATTACCCAGTTTTTGGCAAAACTTAAGCCAGAGACTAGAAATTATTTATCAGACACTTACTAGTAGAGCCTGGAATAGAACCCAAGACCTCTGTGACCTGTTCTACCTGATGAAGTAAAATTTTTATTATACTTTTAACCTTACTCATCTCTGTAGCAGAGTTTGCTAATGTTAGAAATATGTCTTAATAAAAAAGAAGATGGAACTTATTGCCTTGATCACATCATTCTGATAAAGAAAAGCCAAGCCCAATAAGAGATTGATAAGTCTTTGACATGCACATTCTCATAAATATATATATAAGTAATAAAAAAATCTTAAATATAAATATATATATAGTCTGCCTGTACAGCTGTAGGGACAGGCGAATCGTTTGCTGAGTCAACAGAAATTATATAGAGGTAGTGCCACGTGTTCTTCCATGGGTTCACTATATGGAGTAATTAGACTAAACCTTATATACAACACTTGTTGCACCAGGTACATGGAAAGAAGTTAGTGATTGTCATTGGATAAATAATGTAAATTTGGGAAGCGTAAAATTGGGAAAAGACACTGTTTCTTGGTCATCTCACTTGACCTCTAAAGCACTTTTCAAAATTGCCAGTAAATAGAAATGCATATAAAAAGTGGATCTCAATTTCCTGCTGGCTACTACTGAGGGAATAACTCTTGTTATATATTTATATGTATTACCTTAAAGGAAGTACATATACTTTTCTAACAACTGAACAACAATGTTTTGTTAGATGTTCTTCATTAATGTAAGTGTTAAGGCCTACATTTTTTCATTGTCTGCAAGTTAGTTATTATTTTCCTTTTTTGAAGAATACTTATAAAGTGAAAAAACAATCCCTCTACAAAGCATTAGCGGTAACTTAGCCATTTTTCAAGTGTGTTTTGTTTTGTTTTGATTTTTAGGAAATGTTTCATCAGATATAGTACCGCTGTCTTGTAACAGCTGGGAAATGACAACTTTAGATTCACCGTTTCTATAAATAGCTTAGGAACACTTTTCTAAATGAATAACTAACATTTTTCAGCAAAGCTGCTAAAGTTATGCCATACTGGAAATGGTGGCAAATGTTCAAGAAATTAAGGACTATCCTTCCTATTTGTGTTGTATCTGGTGCTCTACTTTTATGTAACCAGTCACTGGAGAATGAATGCAGCAAGAGAAAATAAGCTGAATAACAAAAGGCTTTTTGGCCACCATTGAGGGCAAGGGATATGTGCCCTTTTTGCCTGATAGTGGTCTGTGAGAAGATGTGAAGTGTGACTAAAAAGCAAAACCAAAACCACAACTTTTATCTTCCTCCCTTCTTGATTTGTGTCCTGGTTGAAGGTCTTATCACTGCTATAAATGGATATGAGGACAGTGTGGGGAACTCCTGGTGTGTGATACTGTAAATGATGGAATCGAATCAGCTTAAATAGGGATTTCTAATAGAACTAAGTGGTCACTCATGTAGGTAAATTAAGGGTGGCTGGTTTTTTTGGTGTGTTGTTATTGGTTTTGGTTTTGTGTGTGTGTGTGTATTAGCACCCATTTTATTTTCAGTTCTTAATAACTGATGTAAAGAGAAGAAAATAACTTATTATATTAGAGATTTAGAAACTCTTCATCAGTGAACCAAGACATATTTCAGCAAAAGAATAAAGATAAATATGACAGTATTGGCATTTTTAAGATATCAGAAAAGAAGAAAAACAATGAGCAAAAATTCTTTCAGGACTCACTTCATGTCGCTGGTGAAAATGACATAATTAAAATACAGTGAGATGGAAACAGGTCATAGGTTTCATTGAAATCAAAGTGAATTTTTCAAGTACAATTTCATATTAAATGTTAATTTAATAATTTAATGGAGATCAGTGAAAGGTCAATCTGGAATGCAAAGGGTTAAAATGCTGAACAGTGACCTGAACTGGGAGTTGTTGTGTCTCTGAATCCCAGACATACTTTATTAGGACAATCCAGCTGGTTTTCTATTTCTATCTCCTCATTATCAACACGCTTATGGTATGGCCTCTTCCCCCTCACTTCCAATGCCAAGAATTTGGCAGGGACACCATGTGAGGAGGTCAGAGACTGATTGAGAGGAAAAATGAAGTTGAGACTGCAGCAGAGATGCAAGGAAGAGGGAGTGCAGTCAGTAAAGAGCTAAGGTTTTTTTCTTTGCTGTGTGGAGACTACCAGCAGAGGTTTTTTTCTTTCCTTGTGAGCAACAGTGATTGTGGCTCTATGTGAAATTAAACTACTGACAGGAGCTTGGTTTTCTAATTGAATCTTTAATTTCTTCATAATGTTTGGCATCTTTGTATGTTTTAAGAAGAAAAAAAGCTGAAATTATAGTATTTTTCTTTGGAAAAGCAAAGATTTATAGATAGAAGCTGCATAGTGTTAAATTACTTTGTATGTTGGATCAAGCTTTCTCTGGCTGAGAGAAAAAAATAATCTTCAGCAAATTTGTAAAGGAAGGAAGTGGGAGGAAAAATGTCCTTCTCACTCATTTCCATAATTTCCATTTAAAAATGCATCTATGTATTATGACACATACTTTACATCAACAGGTGTATCAATTTAGTATTAATATTGATGAAACTCTTAGTATGATGGTATTGATGAAACAGAAAATAAATTTGACACTTTGTGTCCAAAACCATGCATCAAAGCAGATGGAGAAAATAGAAAAAGATTTTCTATAGAAGATCAATTTCTATTGGGAACAGACCTATTTGTATTTCTTCAAGACAATATTCAGTGCTCTGTTTCAGTGTGCTATGGATTATCTCAAAATTGATCTGTGGTTAATACTGTACTAAAATATATTTTTGGTTTTCATTCTTTTCCTGGCATTCCCCCTTAACATAATGGAAAAGTGTCTGAATAGAAAAGTGAGTTAATTTCTTGTGTGTGCAGGGAGATACGGATTTTGTAGTTCTTACATTCTTATAATTCCTATCGAAGCAGATAGAGATTGTGTTCACAAGGAGTGGTAGGATTTAGTCTCAACTTCACAGAAGTCTTTGTCAGATATTTGATTTCCAGGTTTTACTGAATTAATATATATTTATTAAAAATAAGATGTCAGTGGTGGTCTCTGCATTTAAGATGTGTGGCTAAGGCTGATGTTTGACCATGTTTTGCAGTTCCAGACTCAAAGACCAAATGATTTCTCAGCCTCTGTGTTCAAGTCCCAATTTACTCCTGTGACATGAGCCATGTGGTTTTGGGGGCTATGACCCTTAGAAGATGATGTCAAAAGAAGGTGTTAAGTGCACTAAAATAAAAATGCCACATTCTTGGAGGCCTTGATGCTTAGAAGTTCTAAATTTCTTGTTAAATTACAGTGGGGGAATATTATCCTGACTAGCATACTGTCATGAGTTTCATACAAGTGCTAGTGGTGGTGGTGTTTCAAGTGTGTGGGAAAACCCAACACTTCAAGGAAGCAAAAAAGCATGATTTAGAAAGAGGGCGGGAGGGTGGGGGGTGGGGAATGACGGAGTGAGAGAGAAGGAGAGATTTATTTTGCTGAAAGGATGAACAAAAAGAAACAAAATTCCTCTCACTGGTAAATTAAGGTACCTCCTTAATTGAACAACATGAGCACACAAGCAGGGTGCAGATAATAGACAAAGGAAAAAGAAAGGAATTCACTCTGGGCTGGGATTAGAACCTGGGGCTCTCCAGATGTGAAGAATAATTTATACTTAAAGAACCTATTCTCCTAAAGGAAGGGAGAACAGTTTAGTTGAGTTATGCCAGTAAAGTAAATATTTCTGTCATTCGTAATTTTAAAAGTACTATTTATGCTTTTATTTTTATATTATTCACAATAAACTCCTGACACTTCTGCTCCCTCATAACAGACACCTAACAATGAAGCAGCTTCAATTAAGAAGCAGAACATCAGCCTCTGGCATCTTACTCTGTTGTTCCATCTTTTTTGCTAGGGAGAATTCATTTGTTTCTTAATTAAGAAAAACACCAATAGCATGAAAAATCTGCTTATGGTACCTGAATGGTAATTAGGTGAAAGGTAAAAAAGAAACACACACGTACATTCCAGTAGCAGCCAAAATGAACTTGAGCTGATAAAAATGAACTAAACTACCCTTGCATAAATCTAGGCTGAGAGAAGTGTACAGTCATTATGGCTAAGACAATATGCAAACTATCTTCAAAGAAATCAAATTGCTAGAGTGTTTTCATTTGCATGTATTAACTATTAACATAATGAGGAGAAGTGACATTGGACCCGGATTGTGTGTCTGCTCGGATTGATAACTCTACTGCATCTGCAAACAGGCGCCCAAAAATCAGACTAGTAGTCAGATCAGTGTTGAACTCTGAAGTGTGTTTGGTTTTTTGGGGGCTTTTTTTTTTTTGTTGTTGTTATTTGTTTGTTTTTGTGTTTTGGTTTGGGTGTTTGGGGTTTTTTTGTATGAGTGTTGTGGTTTTTTTTTAATATCTGGAACCCAGAACAGCACTCTGGGATGTGGAACGCAGTCTGTCCTCTTATTTTCATTCTTTTCAAACGTGATCCTTCTTCTACAGGCACTTCATACTTTCAAGGTAGATACCAATTTCTGTCATGTGTATTCCCTCTTATATTCTGTGTTAATTTGGAGTTATTGAATGTTTGTGTAATTACTCAGTGATTTTTTTTGTCTCTCAAGACTGCTCTTATATATTAAAATGTCTTACTAAAGTGTCAATCACTGCACTTATGAACAGAGAGAAAGCTTAATAGAACTCAGACTTTTGAGAAGTCAGTTATTCTCCTTTTTACTTGATTACTTGGGACAATAGCAGCCAATGTTTGTGTTTGCAGTTGTTACCTGCTTAAGTATTGGGAGTAGGTTTAAATTGTCACTTGACATACCATATAAAAACTTAGATAATAGCATCTTCTTTTGTTAGAAGGAAAAATAGAAATAATTATAAAAACTGAATATATTTTTCAAATTATTCCCAAAGGGAAAAAGCATATAAATGAAATGCAATTTTTATCCTGGTTATTTCTTGATATTGCGGACCAAAATTTCTGAAAGAGTGTAGTTTCGGAATAAGGCGAAATGGGATGGGAATCAGCCACATGCAGTCCTTAAAAATTCAGAATTTATGTAATTTGAATAATCTGTGCAGAAATTATAACTATTACATTTTGTTTATATATACGCATTTGCAGTGTTTTTGTGTCATTTGTAGCCTTTGCTATTCTTATACTTGAATATTGTGACAAAATAGTAACCACTTTTGCATTGCTAGAAGGAGCATATATAAATTTTGTCTGTGAATGTAAACCTTTCCTCCAAGAGGGGAGGGATTGCGGTGTGGTTGTTTGACTGCTGGATGCATCTGTTAGTTCTCATAGCCCAGGAGTTATACTCCAGTCTGAGAGGTGAATCATGTCAAAACTTCAGTTTTAGAAAAGAATATTCTTAAGCCAGCCCATCTGTGTGAGTAATGGTATGGGGAGTATCTGTCTAAATAGTGGTATAAATGTTTGAACTTGATACCAGAAACAACATTTTGTTTAATGGAGAAGACACCAGTCTATAATAAAAGTATTATGATAACACAAACTTCTGGAGTTAATAGTAGCTCAGGAAGCAAGTGTAACTCAAATATTTATTTATGTAACTCATATATTTATATGTTTTTTAATGTGGTCAAATGCTCAGTAGTTTCCCTGTGTGTTACACATATGTATTTGGAAACCAATGATAAAAAATTCTGATCACAATTTTTTATTTTATATTGCTAAATTGTTATTTTGACGTTGTAACTAACAGATATGATCAATGAAGAAAATCTGAAAACAAATATTTTCACTTTGGCAATTTGTGAAAGTTAGAGTAAGATCTCCCACGGTCCATATGGGGTCTTGATTCTGTTGCAGCCTCAAGTCTGAGAATTAATGTATAATTTGCCATACTGCAAGTTATTACTCCTTTTGTCCTTGGAAGAATGTTATAGAAAAATCTCTACAGTGTAGGAGTGGATTGGAAAATGCTCCTAAGAACTTGTTGGATACAAGTCTCCTATAATGTCCTGTTTCAGATTGCCATAGAATGGAAGACTTTATGAAGGATAATGTGAATTTCAGATTACATCTACCCATCCTAATGAAATTTCCATTTAACATTATCTTAAAATTCAGTATGCAAACTTTTTACAGAGACTATCCTGATATCATGGATCATGTTAAGAAAAACAAAAACTCAAACATATGTCCAAATAAAAACTTAATGTAGATATATTTTATTTTATACCAATATGTTTTTATTCTCTGAAGATCTTACTTGAAGGCTTTTGTTTTCCTCTGTAGTGAGGAAGATAACTTTCCAAACAAGTCAATAGTTTGTGCTATGTTGTTACATTGTGTTGGGCACCTAATAGTGATGTAAATTATGTAATGATATAAAAATCAGGATGCACACAGGAATTAGCAATCTCAGATACTAGCATATGACATGACTGCCTTTCAGTTTTGAAATAAAAGTGGAATTTTAAGTATTGTAATATATGTAAGAAATCTGTCTTTTCTCTGTATCCATCTCTTGCATAAAAGTCAGATGAAAAATGTTACTCACATATGTTTTAAATGTACTTACATTTTATGTTGTTTAAAAAAGTTTGAACAAGAGACAGGTATTTCAGCTTAAAAAAGAGTGAGACACATGTCAGAAACATTGTGCATATATGTGTGCGTGCCTACATGGAAATCCATTAATAGGAGGATTCCAGACAGGCTACTCTGAAGAAACAAGAGAAGTTTTAGGATCTTGGATGTTTTAGTGAGTTTTGAGATTTATTTGGGGGGGGATTTTTCCCCTCACTTTTCCCCTCTACTGTAGAATCTTGAATAATTTTCTTTGTTAGTACTTGTATCATAGTTATACGGAGGATACCAAGTAGCAAAAGACATTCCCTAATTTCTAGGCTTCATTTTCATTCAGAAGTAGAATTGTGTGTGAAATTGTTTATCAGCGTGTTTTCGGATATGATACAGGGATTTCAATGACCTGGCTTTAGTGAAAAGAGGTATTTAAGGCTTACTTATTCCTTAGTGCTATGCAACTGTCTTAGGCAGGATTGATATACCAGAAAGACCAAATCCAAATAGGAAAGTTCATGGGTTTAGTCCCTACATTTTGTTTACAAAAACTACTACACTTGTAGAAATGACCTATTGGTCACCTTTTGGAAGCTCTACATTGTTTTTACTTGTGATTTCTAGCTTTTTTGATGTCTGGATAAGAGGAACTGTGGAAAATGTTTAAAGTCTGCCTTTTTTGAATCTGGTGCTTCCCGCAGAGATAAAAGGCCTCAATTATTTCTTTCACTAAAATGGGAACAGAGGATAGGCAAAGTATGGCAATTTCTGTTGTACCTCCTAATTAGTCTTCGAGCTTGGCTTATGGGAGATATGATATGTTCAAGCTGGCTACCCATTCTAATGGGTCTAATATTATTATTCTTTACAGCGACAAAGCTCTGGAAACACTGTAATGGCATAAAAAAATCTCAGTTTCCATTTACTGAAAGTTAAAAAATATTTTTATGATTTTATAAGTCTGTTAATTTTCTTAAAATAGCGTAATTCAAGAAATCTATAAGAATGACAATGACTGTAAAAATAGAAATAGAATTATTAATATTTTTATAGATGAATTTATATCCACATGAAGGATCTCATATGAAAAGGGAAGAAATAACCATAAATTTTTCATCTTCAGTGAGAAGGAAAGGTCAATACTAGGTGTGGTAGATCTGTTGGATTTACCTGTTCCTTACTCATGCATTGAATAAGCATTCATGTGTGAGCAATGTGACGATGCTCTGTAATTTACTCTTGGTCCTGAATGTAATAACAAAATAAGTAAATTAATTTTCCATAATGGATATGATTTGCTTATAGAAAAAATTTCATATGAGTCTATAATCTAAAGTTTGAATTTTGTTTAAAATATTTTAAATTTTTTATTTCTGTTTTTCTTTGAAGGAAAAGGGATTGAGTGCCCCTTGGGAAAAATTTAAATAGTTGTATCATGCTTATCATACAGAAATGAAATTTGAATCCTGTGTTAATTGTATTTTTCTTAAGAAAACTTCTCAAGGATTTCCAGGGCGCATTTGGCTACACCATTTGGCACCATTTATATACAAGTTCCCTGTGCTACTTTTGAGCAATGGTGGTGCTTATCTGGGGAGTGTTCTGTTAATACCTCCCCTCCTCCACTAGATTGTGTTTTGTTTTTTTTTTTTTAAATAATTATTAAAATCTCCTTCTTGGCCAAGAGAACCTGAGATTTAGTGAACGGCACATTGGTCTTTATTGACATGTATGTGGATTTCGTTGATTTTGTTTGCTTGGCTTTTAGGTTGTTTTGTTTGGTTGGTTTTTTGTTTTGTTTTTTGGGGTTTTGAGATTTTTGTTTTAGCATCTCTTAAGAAAGGATATTTCCCTTAGGTCCTAGAGGAACTCTCCATGAAATTTTTTAGAGAACCTCTACCCCTTTAATGTGCATTATCCTGTCTTCTTTTCATGATAATGTCAGAAAAAAAGTAAAGCACAACAGTCTTGTGAAAGGCTTATGTGGAATATTACTGCAGAAACCACTTACAAATTAAAACAAAAAGCAAAAAGATTAGTTGTAGTCAGGTTGAAGTTCAGCTTCTGCTTCCCCCTATCTGCACTGTAAGTGCAGTGCACTGGGTGTGCCGGTCTGGATATCACATTGCAAAGGAGGGAAAAAACCGAAATGTTGGAGTGGGATTGTCAGAAGGGCATATTAAGTTGAGGTGGTCTTCTCAGGAATTTTTTTAGGAGAGTAATGATCTGAAATGATTCATAGGCTCAGCATATATTCCGATAGGTATTGTAACCTTCAGTAAGTCTGTTGGCGTAGCCCATAGACAGTATTGATGAGGCTGCTGAGACATACCCTGGTAGCACATGTGTTTGTCTCCAGATATCAGAGGCTATAAAGAACCTCAAGACTTAAGTCATGTCAAAAATGAACTCTGCTAGCGTTGTAATTTCAGAAAAGTAGCAAATGTGTTACTTGCATCAATTTTTATTGGTTTCGATTTCCAGTGTTCTTTAGAGAACATGACAAGAATCACTGCTAGTCTATTTTGATGAATCTGAAATTTTAAAATTTTATCTCAAAGAATGAATAATCCATGGTTCTTCATCTTCTTGTACTAGGTGACTGCTGCAGAGCTTACAGTGCATAATGTTTGTGAGGACATTAGCTGTGATCTTAGAGTTGATACCAGCTGCTGATTATGTAGGATGTTCTTCAAGTACAATCCGCAGATGAGATTTAAAACCACTCCTTTTCAGCAGTGGATGTTCTTTATGTCTTAGGAACTTAAATGCATTTTATGCAGAATATGATATAATCTTTCTAAATTTACTTCCACAATAAATATGAATAACCATGTAACTCATTGCCTTTAAGACATAATGCAAGATAATTTTCTTTCATTCTTGCTTACGGTAGGGGAAAAAAAACCACATTAAATTTGTGGAGTAGAAACCAAGGTACAATAAAAATTTGCCTGCATGGTTTTTTACTTTTTCTTGGTTATTATTATTTTACTAAGTTGTTCAGATACATGATAGCCTGATAGGAAACCAGAGATTCTGAATTCAAATAGAATTAAGATTTTATTAAAATTGTAATAAAAATTTAATGCTTTTAAATTTTTCTTATTACTTTGGATTAATATTTGCAACTTACTAAATTCTCTTACTAAAGTAAGAGAATTGACAACTTTTTCCTAAATCCAGTGATAACATAGCATCTTTATAAATACCTTTCTAGTGTGACAAGCATTAACCCTTTGAAACACACACAAGTCTGAATTTGGCTGAGAGCCACAAGGCATTTATCATACATTCTGGAAACAAAAAAAGGAAAGGAAGTATTGTGAGGGTTTTGCAAGCAGTATGTCCCCAGAGATACCACTGTTTCCTTACAAAATGGCTAAGCTGCATGTGCAGCTAGTTCTGAGAAAAACCAAAGGATACCCTGAGCTCCCTTCCAGCTCATGCTTATCCCACGTGATGGGGATTCAAGCCCACCATCAGCTGTATGCTGGTAAACTGTGCAGTTGGTCATATGTCCCAGCTCTAATATGAAAAGAGTACTTTCTGCAGTCTAAAACAAATGTGTCCAAACACCCTTCTTAAGCCATTTCAGTTCAGCTTAGTTATGCTTTTCAAGTTTATGCTGTAAAAGCACAACACTTTGATATGAAATGTTTTAAGAATCTATTTTTACTGCCACAGAGAATTGTGTAAATTCAGAGTCCAAGAGATAATAAAGCTTGTAAAAACCAGGGGATCACACTAGAAATGCCAAATGTTCTGGTAATTTTTGTAGAAATATGAAATTCACATCTATTTATTTTTGTCATTGTTTATGGTTGTAGGATAAAATTACTTTTTCCTGGAGTAGATGAGCACATGTGCAAGGAGAAGGCTGAAGTCTAATCTATCCAAATAAAATCTTGCAATTTTCAGGAAGATCTAATAAAAGGCAGTAATTGGTTTTTGGGTTGAGGTTACAGTTCTAAGTGGAATGATAAGTCACATTTAAGTGGTTTATCAAAGTGATTGAATATATTTGATAAACTTATATTAATGCACCATAGTTTTATCTTGCTATTTGAGTATGAGTGATCTACTAGGAAAGTATATAAAATACTGTCACAAGAATTTATAAATAACTAAAAGGTTGTAAACTGCCAGTTTGCAGTTGATACAATAAAACTACTTGAAATTGCTTCAACTATTTAAAATGTTGTTGCTAGTAAACTGACTCCCAGCAGTAAGAATGGTCCAGCTAGCAGGCTTGGTATCAGGCTCCCAGCCGGAACTGGTTGGTTACCCGTGCTACGTGCTAATGAGTGATTAATTGATAAGCTTCAAAATAAAAGGCGGCAAGACATGACTTAGGATGTTTGGTACAAAAGGGCAGCTAATATTTCTTCCGATTTTTGGAGGAGGGAATGTGATTAAGATATACTAAATGGAAATCCATACAAAACCAGTCAAATTGTTAAAATATTCAAATATGCTTAACTGTAACAAGAAAGCACTGTAATGTACTGAAATCAGCAATGGAACAGCTGTGTTTTAAAGGACAGTACTTTGAATGTCACTTGACAATTTGCTTTCAATTAGAAGTAATTTACAGGAAGATGCCCACAAGCTAATCTTTACAGGATAATTAAGTTCCATTTTCTTTACTTTTAATTAAAAAGCAGAAAAGATTTAGCTGATCCATAAAAAATGTTCTGTTTAAACATTCATCAGACTTCACACTCTTTTTTTTTTTTTATTTGTTGTAGCAGATGTTATCAAAACTGCAGTCTGCTCTGTTTTAAACCCAGTATATTTGGGAAGTGAAACACAAGTTGCAATAGGCGTGTACAGCTGAGGTATGATCATTTAGCTTCTCTGTATTTGAATAGCTCTAAAATGATATCCATACTCTGGGCTTTAATCTTGCTCCTTCCCTTGCTTGCCGTTGTGGTGAAAGAAAGTGAAAGCAGATGAACAGCTCTGGGGATGCTAATAGTACTTTCCTCTTGCTTTCCTAATGCCATTAAAACCTGAAATCTAAATGCAAAGATGAAACAAGTATCTTTACCATTAAATCTGCATGTTAGCAAAGTTGTCTGCATGCCTCTAGAATTGATAAGTAGATAAAATAAATTCCTTTGCTGATTTCACATCGAATAAAAAAAAGAAAAAGTGCAATGTATGCCCAAATGTCTGAACACTCAAATACTTATACCAGAACAAGTTAGTGCTGTTTTTAAGGAGGAAAGGTGTATCTGTTTTTCCCAGCTATTACATCATCATCATCTTTGCAGATTTTAAGAAATGAAATTTAGTACTAGATTTTAAATTTGTCCTGTGTACTGTGAGAAATTCTACATATAAAACTGAAGCTCCAATGCTTTTTGAGGAGTGAGATCTAATTATTTATTAATTTACAGCCCAGTTACTTCAATGAATCTGTGAAAAGTTATTAACAAGGCCATGATCTTAACAACAATACCTGAATATTTGTATTAAGTCTGAAGTATATTTTTTGTGAATGTTTAACTCAGAACTGACCAAATTTCCATAATCACTTTTGAACTGAGAATAAAACTATAGAATCATTATGTTTTATGTTGAAAGGGACTTCCAGAGACCATTTAGTTCAACTTACTGCTCAATCCAGAACCTATTTAGGTAAGGTTCCCAGTCAAGTTTTTTGATATCTCCAAGGTTAGAGATTCTACAACCTCTTTGAGCAACCAGTTCTACAGTTTGACTATCATCATTGTCATCTCTTTTTCCTTCATATTTAATCAAAATTTCCTTTGCTATGTCTCGTGCCCCTTGCCTCTTTTCCTATCTCTGCGCACCTCCGGGGGAAGTGTGACTTTGCTCCTCTGGACCCTCTCATTAGGTATTTGAAAACAGCAGTAAGAACTCTTCCTTAACCTGAACATCCCAGCTCTCTTGGTCTTGTCATAGTCCTGTGGCATTCTTGTGGTCCTCTAAGAGACTCACTCCAAAACTGTCCATGTCTGTCATGTACTGGAGAGCCCTGGAGTGGACGTGGCACCTAAGATGTGGTCTCACTAGTATTGAGTAGAGGGGAATAATCAGCTCAGCCTGCTGTCTAGATTCTTGCTTATATCCAAGGATGTGATTGGCATTTGCTGCTGGAAGAGCTCACTGCTGATTAATGCTTACATAGCAAAGCTGTTTTTCAGTACATTCATCCCCAGCCTGTCCTGGTGCCTGAGATTTGTCTGTCCCAAATGTAGAATTTAGAGTTTGCCTTTACTGAACTTCATGCTTTTGACAACCCAGTTCTCCAGGTCTTTTCTTAGTAGCAGCCTGGCCTTATAGTGTGCCTTTGCAGCTCCTATGAATTTAATGCAATTTCAAACTTGCTGAGGGGGGCACTCTGTTTTGTTGTTCAAACCATTAATGAAGATACTGACCCCTGAGGGATGCCTTTAAGTGAGGGACTCCAGTTGGATTTTAAATCAACTCTTTAAGGCTGGGGATCTGTCCAGTTTTCACTTACTTTATAAGACCAAAACTACAACCCATATGTTAGGAGGTAGATATCCTTAAAACAGTCAAAAGCTTTTGAAAATAAGGTATTTTGTGTGTGGTTTTCCCATAAATTAATACTAGAGTTACAATATCCAAATACACTGAATCATTCTGTGTTGCAGTTATTGAATTCTTCTTTGAAATAAAAGCTTCTAAATATTTCAAGGTCTAGATTTGCTCTTAAGTTAGCAGATAGATTAGCAAGAACTTTCTAAGTGGTTATGGATTGCTAAATAGACCATGCTGTGATAAAAAAATATGATAGAACAGTTTTTGATGAAGTCAAGAGCAGTCAGCGTTGTCTGTAAAGAACATAGAACCATACTCCCAGAAATCATTTTTAAATTGAGCTTTTTGAGAATTCAGTGTTCAGAGCTGTCTTGTTTGGAGAAAGACTCTTACTTTTTTAAGCTGTGCTCGAGTACAGTGACCTGTTTGTACATAGATGCGTTTTTAGCAAAGTTAGTATAAGCTATTCAAATGACTTCAGCTATTGCTTCCTTCAGTTTAAACAGGATTTTACAATTGAAACTTATAATTTCACTGTACAGAATACATTGTAGCATCATTAAGAGATAGAAGGAAGTAAGAAAGTAATTTGTTTTTGTAATTGGGATGCTTGTGGTTTTTTTATAAATGTCTAAGCATGTTTACTTTTATCAAAAGGCTTATGGAAAAATGAGGATACACTTACATTTTAAAAAGGCTAGAGGACTGTATGGAAATAAATATGAACATGTGATTGTTCACAGAAGTATCACTTCATATGCAATTAAATAGATGATTTATGCTCACTCGTGGTGTAAAAGTCTTCAGTGATCTAATTGTTTGGGATCCGAGATAATTGTTAAGATTCCTCTATGGGAAGGAAAATAAATACTTTTAGAGGGTCTTTTTTTTTTTCAGGTTGCACCCTGCTTCAAGATTTGCTTTAAAACAGCACACTCCTGAGAAAGACGGTGGTGACCTCTTTCTTTTGGCTGTCAGTTCGTATGGCTATTCACATATGGCACAAATGTCTGTGTCCATAGAGTGAACTGAGGGAAGGAACTGTTCCAAGGGAAAACCAGCTTCTCTCTCCATCCCCCATGGTTCAGTTTTAATTCAAATCAATTTCTTTATCTAGTTCACCTGATGGCCACACAAATACTTGTGCTAATCCAACAAAGAAGACAGCATGAATGTAAGAGCAAGCAGAAGGGGTAGGGCAGCCTCTTTTGGGAATGCAGCCTGCTGGTGTTGGCATAAGGAGATAATAACACTGCACTGTTAGACAGCTGTTTTAGGATGGAATCGTGCCGTGGTACTCAAAAAAATATGCTCTGCTTTGTTTAAAGTAGTAAGTAGTGATATATAATTAGTGTAGCAGGTATGTTAGTTGCTCATTGCTTATACTAATAATGCAAAATGCAGAATACTGTCTGTCTTGAATGAGAGTTTTGTATGAGAGACAGCTGTAACACTTATTTCCTTATATGCCTTAGAGCCTCTTTACTTATATATACACTTATGTAAGTTAGCTTTCTGTGGACACTTTTCTTAAAGATGTTGTGATTTTTTTTCCTCATGAGTAAAGAATGCCAGCTTGAACTCAGATTAGTTTAAGAAGTTATTTTCTTTAAATATTTGCTTTAGAAAGATAGAACTACATAGAGCTGAACTGTTAAGTCTTTGTGATACTAGTTCCCTTGGATTGTAAAAACTAATAAATACGATACCGTTGCTTTACTGTGACTGCACAGAAAACTTGGTTATGTTTAGCAATGTAGTAATGTATTTATCCTACGTTTGCTTACTTTTTAGTAACTGGATAATCATCAGTGTAGCTTAACACTATAAGGGGTTCAGTCTCGAGATGGGAGTCTTGATGAATAATTTGATATGTATTCTGATACTTTAATACCGTGAATATAATTTGGCTTGAAGTGCTCCCAGTAACTTCATTAGTGAAGTTCATATGATTTTCTTTGATGGACAGGGAAAACACGATGATTTGCAAAACTATAAACAAAATAGTAAAACATTTTCCCGCTTTGCACTCAGAAAGGTGAAGACAGTCTATTTTATATTCTAAAACTAAAAGATGTTAAAATTTCGAGGATGTGCCACCAAAATGTCATTTCAAGATGACATTTTAGTGTTATGACTGTAGAATAGTTGCTTGAATTTCTGTGCAGAACAACTTTCCTATTTAAAAATATTTTGTTTGGCTTCAGTGATTTGTACTGTGTCTTGTAATTCAAAAAAATTGTCAAATCAAGAAACAAAATATTATTTCAGTTCTTCTTTCAGGTAAATTTCAACTGAACTGTTAAATTCAATTCTTTCATGTTTCTACTGCTTTTCCTCCCACAATCAATTTTAGATCAGATATTTTAGGGTTGTGATGATACATCTGTCTCTCCTGTGTTTCATTATTAAGGGTACATGTGTGCTGAGAAAAAAAAAAAATGAAATTATTACTCATAACTTTTCATCTTTTTGTTAAATATACTTTGTGCAGTATTTTTAAATTATGGTACAAATTGTCTGAAAGCATTACTTGTGTACTTTAGAGAGAAGGGAGGAAAGGGTGCTAATGGAGTTCAGACAAGCAGTAATTAGCTAAGCCAATAAATAGGATAATTTCATAAATGAGTTATAGCAGGAAGGAGTAAGTTGCATAATAAATAATTTAGGGATTTTGGTACTTAAATTATAAACAGAAAACCAAGGTGTAGGTAGGGGAAAGTGTCTCAGAAGAAATGTTGTGTTTAGTTTCATATTAGCTGTAATATGACATTAAATGATAATAACTAGTATTATTTAGTAGTTAATATACCCATGTATCTGAGAGTATTACAGTATCCTAAAAATTGTATTTCACAAATCCAAATATAGTTAATCTTAAACATTGAGAAATGTGCAGATTTGATGTGTAGTAGACATTTAGTGAGTCTGTGAGAATCCAGAAGGCTGAGGAGGGACTGGAAAGATTTTACAGTAATAGTTCTCTCTTTTGTGTAATATTCAGCCATTTCATCTCAGATTTGCTTTGCTTTAGAAATTTTTTTGAATGCATAAAAGCAGTCAGAAAAATTTTGTATATGTATGGAGAATGGGGAAATGATGTGAAAAAAGGGAAGGAAAGAAGCTATCTGGGGAAGAGAAGTTGTCTGTGTGTAGCTTAAGGAAGTGCAGCATCAATAATGGAAAGACACAATTGTTTGTGGAAGTTGCAGTTCATTTCTACCTGGTCTACAAACTGTTGCTATTGTTTCTTAAATTTCATTATTCAGTTGCAGCTAAAAATATAACCAAGAATAATTTATTTATTATTGTAGTTACTGCAGTATTTATAGACAAGGAAGGGAAGAGATGCTCCCACAGAATGTGGTGTATACCTGGATGTGCTGTGGTCATTTTCTTCAAATCTTGTATAATGGGTTGGGCATATCTAATCCATTATATCTCCTACTGAATGAGTGTCAATCCACTAACTACTCTGAAAAGCTGTTCTCTACAACCAAAATACGCAAGTGTTTTGGGGAAATGAGTCACCCTGCCTAGTGTTAACCATCTAAAAGGTAAACAAGTATCCAGTTCTCTAAGCTTTCCTTTTTGGGCATTTCCTGGGAACTGCGTTTTGATATGATAGTGTAGATATCCAAGAATTAACATGATATACGTAAATACAAGGCATACATGCATATGTACACATTGTAAAGGAAAAGTTACGCCGAAGAATGAATATCTGATCTCAAAGCAGCAATACTCCTGACCTCTTTTTGAATATGAGTGCAAAACCAAATTTATTTATGTAGCACCTTTCATTATCATAAAAAATCTTGAGGCCCCATATAAGACAATAAAATAAATAAGAAATATAAAACAAAGTCCCCAGGATCTTTAAATGGGAAAGAAGTTCAAAGGAAAGGTGATATATTCATACCTTGCAACTCTCTAGAGGGAAAAAATATTAAAAGGTGAAATTAAATAGATTTTAGGAGAGAAAGGCGTCTCAGAACTTTAGTGCATTCCCTTCAGAAGCCTTCCTGTAGAGTTATAAAATTTGTAAATACTGAGTGGTACCTAAATGATGATAACCATTAGAATTTGACCCTCACTTGAATTCATATACCTGAATGCTTTAAAATTCACTGGAAGGTGTTACTTTTAGGCTTACCCTTCAAGAAACACAAGGGGAATATAATATGATGTAATATGATTACAGTAGCCACCAAGTACAGTTGGGGGACGAGGGCAAGACTGAACTTAAAACCCAAATCCCCCAAGTTCTTTTGGAGAATAGTTATTTGAAAATGAAACTAAGATCATTCATCTCCAGTTCTAAATCAAAACTTTAAGTGGGATAGGCGCTAAAGGGGAACATATCTCTTATAACAGGGTGACTGCTATCTAAAACCATTTTTCAAACCCTTCGCTTAAGTCCTTTTCAAAGTCACGAAGAGATCTGTTTTGATCAGCCTAGCTTATTGTGACGTATTTCCTTTAAGATGAGGGAAGTCAGGAAAAATGGCAAATGGTCAAAATTTAGAACACTTTTGGGTAGTATACTTTAGAAGTATTAGGAATTCTTTTCTTACCAGTATTACAGCATACCCTCTTCATAAAATCATAGAATCAACCGGGTTGGAAAAGACCTCTGAGGTCATCAAGTCCAACCCTTGATCCAACACCGCTGTGGTTACTAGACCATGGCACTAAGTGCTACAACCATCTCATCTTAAAAACCTCCAGGGACAGTGAATCCACCACCTCCCTGGGCAGCCCATTCCAATATCTGATTACCCTCTCTGTAAAAAATGTCTTCCTAATATCCAACCTAAACCTCCCCTGGCACAGCTTAAGACCATGCCCTCTTGTCCTGCTGCTCATTGCCTGGGAGAAGAGACTGACGCCCGCCTGGCTACAACCTCCTTTGAGGTGGTTGTAGAGAGTGATGAGGTCTCCCCCGAGCCTCCTCTTCTCCAGGCTGAACAACCCCAGCTCCTTCTCATAGGACTTGGGCTCGAGTCCCTTCACCAGCCTTGTTGCTCTTCTCTGGACCTGCTCCAGCACCTCAATATCCTTCCTGAACTGAGGGGCCCAGAACTGGACACAGTACTCCAGGTGTGGCCTCACCAGCGCTGAGTACAGGGGAAGAATCACTTCCCTGGACCTGCTGGCCACACCGTTCCTGATACAAGCCAGGATCCATTGGCCCTCTTGGCCACCTGGGCACACTGCTGGCTCATGTTCATATTCCTGTCAATCCAAACTCCCAGGTCCCTTTCTGCCTGGCTGCTCTCCAGCCACTCTGTCCCCAGCCTGTAGCGCTGCAGGGGGTTGTTGTGATCAAAGTGCACGACCCGGCACTTGGCCTTGTTGAACCTCATCCCGTTGGAATCAGACCATCTCTCCAGTTTGTCCAGGTCCCTCTGCAGGGCCCTCCTGCCTTCCAGCAGATCAACACTGCCCCCTAACTTGGTGCCATCTGCAAATTTGCTAATGATACACTCTATCCCCTCATCCAGATTATCAGTAAAGATATTAAACAGAATGGGGCCCAACACTGATCCCTGGAGGACACCACTAGTGACCGGCTGCCGACTGGATGCAGCACTGTTCACCACCACTCTCTGGGCCTGGCCCTCCAGCCAGTTCCTAACCCAGCAGAGAGTACCGCTGTCCAAGCCATGGGCTGCCAGCTTTTCCAGGAGTATGCTGTGGGAGATGGTGTCAAAGGCTTTGCTGAAGTCCAGACAGACCACATCCACAGCCTTCCCCTCATCCACCAGGCAATGGATTCACTATGTTAGATTTAAAATGAAACTTAAGCAAATATGTCAAAGGAACCTAAAAAGGAAACCAGCCTCCTTCTTCCCCAGGAAGTCTGAATCTGACATGTTTGTGCCTATGAGAGAAGAATACTACTTCTGTTGTTTTTACTACAGATAGCTTAGTCTAAGCTCAAAACAGTCTCTAAAGTGCTGTGGCCTATTAGCTAAGAGGCAAATATATGCAATATTTGGTATTAATACTTACTATTGTATTACAACATTAGGCTCTCAGCCTGTCTTCATAGGAGACCATAGATCCAGCCTGCTTGGAATACTTGCTGCCTACCTTATACTCACTAGAATAGCTGTAGGTTTTATTTAGGTTCCATTTTCATCAACAGTGGAAAATCTAAGCTGATTCTCAAAAGTGAAGCCATACCTGCTAAACAGGTTATCAACATACTTGCTTTTCTTTTCGCAACAGTCAAGCTTGACTATAAAAGCTTTCACTCAAGGTCATCTCTGCTGCTTTTTAGCTTGTGAGCTGAGCCAGTATGCCCTTCATACTGGCCTGGTGCATAGGCAAGTGGTAACTTCAGTGATCTGGTCTGAAGCCTCAGTTAGTACCTTCACTTCCTGGTGTCATTCTGATATAGAATTTTTCATTCTCTGAAGTATACAGTTAGGAAGATTTGCTGCTCTACAGAAGCCATGTTTTATTCTCAGTAACACATTCTGGTATATTTTCTTAGAGTTAAATTTAGAAACTTCTAATGGGATGAAAAACACTATGCATATTGGCTATCTGTGGAAAAGAGTTACCGTCATCTTTGAAGTGGAGGATCAGAAACAAAGTTTGGGCTTGAAATTTTATGTAGATCACTTACTACATGAGAAAGTTAGCGCTGATGGCCCTTTTGGAAGAATATATTTGGTGACTAGAATCTTGTGTTTGAGATTTTCATCAGCATCAGTACATTGTCTTTTAAAGCTAGTTTAAACCAGGTCATATGAAGGAAACAGATTAGTTAATTCCTTGTACTGAAGATGTATGTTCTGTAGTATTTATGGTTGAAAATAAAACTTCTATTACTAGAGCCTACATTTTTATTTTAATATCTAAGCAAGATCTAGAGAAAATAGTGCTTTACAGTCTCCTCATACTTTAAACTTGAACTGTGAACTATTTCTCCTGGTTTGAGTTTCACATCTAAAGTTTGACTTATCTTTAGAAGATACGTGTAATTTATAAATTTTCAGACAAAAATAAAATGCAATGAACCTGTACCTAGAAAATGGAAATCACAGTCAAGTGGCAACAGACAATTGTTTTGGAGCAAGGAGAATTAGTTCTACTAAGTGATATTTTTAATGGTAAATCTAGAAAATGTTAGGTTTTGGCATAGTGATGTTTTATTAATGAGATGTTTTTCTGCTTTTTTACAAGGCTTGTAGTGGGTGACAATTTCACCTTGTACTGCATGCTAAAATTTGCACACAAGCAATGAAGGGTTTTTTCACTGTTCATCTGGTTGTTAAGTTAAAAAATGAGGCATAATGTTTAAATGTTTACTTAAAAAAAAAAAAAAGCTGATTTTCCTCAACATATACCATGTATTTTAGTACCTGTTGATAAAATAAAATTCTGTCCTGCAAAGGACAGAATAATTGTTAAGTATTAAGTAAAGCGAATATGAATTACTCAAATTAGTCATACGTATTGAAAATTAGCAAAAGGAACCATAATTCTAAACTAGACTATTTTTTTGCCTCATTTTGTATCTAGTGAAGTACTGAATTCAGTTACTCTGGGCCTGGATGGATGCAACTGATAGCAGAATCTTATCAAAGTACCATTGCTTGTTCTCTCTATTAAGTGCACTCTTGATTAACTGCATCTGAGGAAATAAAGGCCAGGATCAAAATCACTCCTGAAATGGCTGTGGTTTGCTTCTAGTTTCACCTGGCCATGCATTTATAATTAGCAGACATTTTGCATTTATTATGTTTTGTGTTAGGATTTTATTATACTTGCTTCTCTAGTTAAAATTAAAACTTTGATCACTTTTTTCTGAAAGGAAAGTTTCATGAAAAGGCCCAAAGGCTTGAGTTAGGAGCAGTTATGGCTTTTGTTTCGAGCTTAATGGTAACTTAGTTGATTAGCGAGTACTATGGGACAGGCAGCAAATTTCCATAGGTTGATGTTGTAGGGTTTACATCTCAAAGGCATTGACCCAGAGGGCTAGTACCTGACTGCTTCCTCTGACAGCAGTTATAGACAAGCTTTATTATAGATTAGGACTCTTCACATTCAGAGCTTAACAAGCAGCTGTAGGCCTAATTGTCAAGATGAGTAGGGACAAGGGACAACAGTTTGTTGTTGTCAGCAGTGACCCCTGTCCTTTCACAAGCAGTGGCCAAAATGCAATTTATGCGCTGATCTTAAAAGCTGTGTCCAGTTCTCATGGTGTTTTCTCTGTTTCTGACTTTCATGAATGAATTGGAATTTTCTCTAGGATATTCGAAGACTGCTGTGTTCTGTCAGAAGAGATAATGAAGAGCTTTTATATTAATGGTGAAACAATGATTCTGACAAACTTGCTTTTATACTTTGCAGAAGAAAAATGATAAAATGATCGTATCTGCAAATTGAGTAAACTCTGATGAATGAAATTTTAAACAGGTGAAGCTTGCTAATTCCAGGACAGTTGAACAATCAGCCAGAAATGTGTGATGCATCATCATGTGACTTTATTATTGGTTTGGGTTACTATTGGTTGAAATCTTTCCAGATGTCCGTCTTTGTTTATTCTTACTCTGATATAAACACAATATTTGTTAACAGAACAGCATCAGGAGTAAATGAAAATACTTCATCTATTTCAGTTGTTGTTAGGTCTGGTTGTAATAAATATGAGTAATTACAGTTGTGTGATTCAGCACACATGTTAAAACTTCAGAAATATCACTCAAGCATAAACACACTACCTACTATTTCTGAGATTGTTGAATTAACAATTCCTTGGGAAATATCCATTTTTCTTACTTACCTGTAATTTATAGATTTTAGTGTATCCTGTTCCTATTACATGCTATTTTCTAGCTCAGAGTGGAAAGTAATGATAGGTCTTTGCATTTCTGCAATAGGTTATTCAGTGTCAAAGTGATTACAAGCATTAATTGACCAAAGGTTGCTATGTGGCTGTGGGATTGGTAAGGGTTCCATTTGTGAAGTGAAACCATCAGTTAGTAAAAGAGTTGTTTACAGGGAGGTTGCAAGCACAGATATGGCTCCAGGTGTGTTCCTTCTATGAAGCCTTCTCCCTTTCAATATCTTCTGTGCTTGCCAAGTTTCTGACAGATTAGCACCTCATTCTTTTTATTTTTTATTTTTAATTTTTTTTTTATAATTTTCAGCATTTACAGTGTGGTACAAATAATATCAGTAGATGGTTTCAGAGTTTTTAAAATGTAGTTATCTGCCTTAGCAGGTTACTCTGAGTCCTTGTGTGAAGTATTTTGGGCCACTTCTTCCCTCTAGTCTGCAGAAGACCTGTGTTCCTTCAGAGGATGAATTACTCTCACACTGAGTTTGGAGAAAGATGGGGTACCAAACCATTTCTGAGCTCCATGGAGGTGTCATGAGGCTTGAGGCAGGTGCCACACACTATGCCTTTACTCCTTGGAGGACCAGGCTGAGATAAGTGTCTAAACTGAATGTATCTGCCCTCTATCAATTGACTACACTAATCAGGAGACGAGAATAGTTTTTGCTGGAAGTCTTTGGGTCCCATTACACTTCCAGTCTTGGCTAAAATTTGGTCACCCAAGAAGCTGGAATAATTTTCCTTTTGATAACATGGCCTCTTTGGTATGCTCTTGAAATAGAAGGTCAGTGAAACTAAAGCATTGTTATACATTAGTAGACTTTTTCTACTATTCCACCACAGCAACTGTGTTATACTGCGTTTTACACTTCATGCTTTGTTTATCTGCCTTCAGTAAATGATTTCCCTGGGCAATATCTTATCCTTACATCGTATTTCTAGTATCTCAGTAGCATATGTTGTACCCACTGGAGCACACTCAGTAGTAATATCTTCATGATGCCTTCTAATGTCTTGTCATCATATTGTACATCCATCTTGTGCTTAAAGATAAACAGATAGAATTGCTATAATCCAAAAAGCACAGCCACAGCTCTTGTTCTGTGTGAGAGTAACTCTAAGAACACTGGCTTTCTGTGTCTTTCAAGACCTTATTACTAAATCCTATGAGCTTTGGATCAATAATACTTATTTACACCAAGAATTCTGCTTTGACTCTGTAAGGTCATGTAGGATTGATAGTAACTTACAGCTGATTTTTTCAAAAGTGTAATAAGCTGTATTCCCCTGTCTAGTGAGGTTATTGTGGAGAACACTTACTGTTTAAAGGAAGGTGAACTATAACCAAAGTATTTCAACAAACAAATAATTCCATGATTTAGAAATCCAAGCTAAGTGTCCTGGCTCCAGAAGACTTGTCCTAAAACACACTGCAATAAAGAGTAAAAGATACTGCAGAATTTTCTGTTGATGTCAGTGAGAACTTATTTCTTGTCTTTTGCTTTTCTTTAAACTTATGTAGTCCTGAAAAAATGTTATGTGACTGAAAGCAGAAAATAGGCTCCTACAATATTGCTTTATAAGCAACAGATTAACAACTAATACAGAGTATGTTTAACAACTAGAATTAAGTAGAATTTTTATGGAAAATTATATATGTAAGGTTTTCATGTAATGGAACAGGTATAAGTTACTGAATCACTGCAGCTGCAAAGCATCATGTAATAACACAGATCAAGAAAAGTGTTATTTAAAAGTGAAACCCTAACGTCACTAGTTACCTCTGCAATAAAGTGTTAGATTCCCAGAAGTGTGACCTATCCGGTGAAATAGAGCCTTGACAGATAAAAGATTGTCTCAAAGCATAGATACGAATTTAGATGAGTGTCATTACTGTGTATCCAAGCTTCAGTGTTGAATTAAAAGCTGCAGTTGTTTGGCTGAAGAGGTAAGAAAACTTAAATAGTCATGTACTGACCAACACAGTTCCATAGGCATTTTGTATGCATGTTCCGAAGAGGTGAACCATCTGCTATATATAGTACTTTATACTATATATATTTCAAACTTTAATACCTGGTTGAAGATTTATGTTGTAGCAAATAAAATAAGGCAAAATCAGTTCAAACACTAATTGTGTGCCAGTTTATGTAAAAAAGATACATATGGGTTCATTAAGATTAATACTAATAAGCCAGTTTTGTGTAGGTAAGCAGTGACTAGAAATGTATTGTAGAAGTGAATTATAACATTTAATCTCTGGTCCTGAGAAGTTCTGACTTTCACACCTATGAATATCTTTTGATAATTAATTAATTGCTCATGTAGATGATGAATTAAAGCTTAACATTTCCAGTGAAAAGCCCAGGGGCTTCAGTCAGGGAAGTCTGATTATAAGAGGAGTTTGTGAGAATTGCACTTTATAGTATTTTTTATTTATTTGTGAGCTAGGACAGATGAATAATTCATCCATCATTTGAACACGAATGATAGAGTTGTGATGGTTAGATCTCTTAAGTTTTTCTAAAAAGTTTTTTGTAATATTATTAATTACAGTAGGAAAGCACATAGGAATGAAATGCATAGGTCTTGGGTTTTAAGTTTATGGTTCTATTTGATGGAGTAGTAGGCATTATTATTCTGATATCAGAAAAACCCAGCATCTCAACACTATAAATAATAATACACTGAAAGTCAGATTTCCTTGGAGACAGGAGACACCATAGATGTATGACCCTTAATTCACAATTCTTTTTCCTTCTTGCTTGAATTCAACTTCCTGCACAGTCTAGATTGTCACTTCCTGGCATGATGGTTGTAAATGGAAGTATTTCAAGTCATCTAGTGAATATGCTTCAACAGAATAAATATGGGTGGTTTGTATTTGTTCACAGAAGACTGTCCTCTTCAAAAACTGTTGTGGTATGGCTGAATGAAATAGGGGCTGCTAGAAGCTGCTAGGTGATATGAGACACTTCCTCAATTAGGTTCTTAAATAGCTTGTTGCGAAAATAGAGGATTTATTTAGTAAGGTAGGTACTTTAAAGCAATGGTTTCTTCAGCAAAAAGTGGCTTATTGGATATTTCAGGAGTGGTGCAACACTTATGCAGAACTGTGTATGCCCTCCCTTACAAAGTGCCTGATGTCCACTCTAAACACAGGTAAGCTGCTAACAGTTTTCATTTTCTTGTCTTCTTGTTCTTGATGACCAATGAAATCACACTGGATATAGAATCTTTCCTATAACATTCAAAGACATTTGTTTGCATTAGGAGGTTATGTGATTCAAAGCACAGAAGGTGGCTTGACAAAGTAAATTACAGTTTATAAATTACAGTAGATTACAGACTTTACTGTCTTGAATAAACAAGAAATAAATTAACTTCTATTGTTTTCAGGTAGAAAACTATTTTTTTTATACAAAGAAAAGCACTTGCAGTGGTTCAGAGGATAGGGCTAGAAATTTGGCTAAAGTAATATTGGTTCATTTTCGCTGGGAAAACTGTTATGTAGTACAGTGCCCAAATTCTGCTGTGAGGTAAACCACAAAAGGTTTATCCTTTGAAGATTAAAAGACTTGAACAACTTCTGGAGGGTAGGGTTGGTTTTTTTTATTTGCTTTTTAACCCTGTGATCACAAAGAATCCAGATCTGAGTCACAACAGTAAGCAATTAAACTTAGTGGTTAAACCCCACGCTTCCTCTATTAACAGTGAACAGGATGCCCCTTTTCACCTTTAGGATGAATTAGAACTGTTAATACTGTGATTTGTATATTATGGTTTATTTCCATATTTCCAAAGATTTTTGAATTATTCCAGTTTCCAAAAGTAGTCTAAGAATGTGTAAACTTTCTTAGAATCAGTTTAGTCTCTTCCCTTGAGTAA
Source organism: Pseudopipra pipra (assembly GCF_036250125.1). Taxonomy (NCBI): domain Eukaryota; kingdom Metazoa; phylum Chordata; class Aves; order Passeriformes; family Pipridae; genus Pseudopipra; species Pseudopipra pipra. The sequence continues at coordinate 19,433,504 of NC_087549.1, read as the reverse complement.
TGCTACTACCTTGAAATAGTATCCCACAGAAGTCAGTATGACATCAAGCAATATTGGTTATGGCATAGTGACTATTTTACACTTTAATAACCTTTTTTTTAATGAGAAAGATCTGCTAAATAATCAGTACAAAATGGAAGAAAAAAGGCAGGGGAAATGAGGGAAAGAAAATTTGAAAACCTTCTGCCAAAAGAGACAAGGATGATTAGTATCTCACAAGGCTTTATCATATAGTTCTTAATGCCTATTCAGCAGGGATTTATTTACTTCAGAGACCTGTTTCCCTTTGCTGTAGCACGGGGACTACCTTCATCATAGTCATATTTGTCATTGTTGAAGTGAGTAGAAACATGAGTATAGGTAGGCACTGATTTACTTTTGGACTTCTTGTCTGTGGTTTTGGTGACTGTCAATTTGTAGCGGGTTGACCCTGGCTGAACGCCAAGTACCCACCAAAGCTGTTCTCTCATTCCCCTCAGCAACTGGACAGAGGAGAGAAAATATAATGAAAGGTTCATGAGTTTGAGATAAGGACTGGGAAAGATCACTTACTGATTACTGTCATGGGCAAAAAAGACTCAAAGTGGGGGTATTAATTAAATTTATTACCAACAGAATCAGAGGAGGATAATGGCAAGTAAAATAAATCTTAAAAACACCTTTGCCTCACCCCTCCCTCCTTCCCAAGTTCTACCTCCTCCTCCCCAGTGGCACAGGGAGATGGGAATGGGGGTCATGGTCAGTTCATCCCAGGTGGTTTCTGCCACTGCTGAGAGAGAGGAGTCCTTCCCTTGCTCCAGTGTGGAGTCCCTCTAACAGAAGACAGCTCTCCATGAACTTCCATGTGCATCCATCCCATGGGCAACAGTTCTCCCTGAAATGGTGCCATGTGGATCACTTACCCATCACTGTGGGGTGCAGTCTTTCAGGCAAAGGCTACTCCAGCATGGGTCCCCCATGGTGCCACAATTCTTTCCAGGAAAACCTCCTCCTGTGTGGGCTCCTCTCCCCATGGGTCAGCAGGTCCCTGCCAGGCCTCTGTTCCAACGTGGATCTCCCATGGGGTCACAACCCCTTTCAAGCATCCATCTGCTCCAGTGTGGGTCTCCTCCACAGGATGCAGGTGGATCTCTGCACCCCTGTGGACCTCCATGGGCTTCAGGGACACAGCTGCTTCACCATAGTCTGTACTATGGGATGCAGAACCTCAGCTCCAGTGCCTGGAGCACGTGCTCCCCCTCCTCCACTGACCTTTGTGTTTGCAGAGTTGCTCTTTTCTGGTTGCAATTTCATCTGTGCAATAATTCTTTTTCCTTCTTAAATATGTTGTCACAGAAGCATTACTATCATTTCTAACTGGCTCAGCCTTGGCCAGAGTGGTCCATCCTTGTGATGGGAACAGTTCCAGGCGTGGAGAAAAACATACAGCAATTGACAGGATTTTATTATATGGACCTTACAGTTATTATATGGACTTTACTGTTATTACGTGGTTTCATTGTATTCACACTGCACAGTGCACAGCCTGGACATGCCCAGGCTGGCCATGAGTTTGCTTGCTCCCTGCTTCCCCCGCTCCTCCCCCTTTTGCCCGTGTCCCTATCCTGGTTTATCCCCCCCAGTTGTCTGTCTCATGCTCCGCCCTATGTTCTGGCCCTGTCCCCTCCCGAGCTGATAAAAGACCACGTGCACGCATGAATAAAGGATTCTACTTGCACCCTCCCTCATGTCCCAGACCCGTGCTGTGCCACGGTCCCATCCCCCCTTTGGACCACAGCACATCCTGGAGCCGGCTGACATTGGCCCTGTCAGACATGGGGGAAGCTTCTGGCAGCTTCTCACAGAAGCCACTCTGCATCCCACCTGCTACCAAAACCTGACCACACAAACCCAATACACAACCACAGTCAGCAAGGAGAGGATTGTATTGTCCATTTTCAAACTAAAACCTTGACACTCCAGAGGCTTATCTGTGCTTACATACTCAAAAAGTAACTACCTGAATGTACTTTATTTATGTTTTGACTCCCATTACTTGTATATTAAACCAAGCTTTTATTTCAAGGAAGTTGATGAAAGTCTTGTATTCTTTACAAGAAGATGATTTTAGTCTGGAGTTATCAGGTTAATTAGTAGTCACTTTGATGAGCCTGCAGTTTTCTTTTGAAAAGTCATTTAGATTGACAGCAGATTTCCCCTCTGGATGATTCTGGGGCCAGAATGGATTCTTGATGCCAATTTGAGTATATCAGTGTATATTTTTAGTTTCCATTCATTTAAAATAGCCATGTTTAACACTGATCACATCAAGAAGTGCAAATGTTCTCTTCCAGCCTTTTTCAAGGAGAAGGGATCTTGATAATTAGGATGAACACCAGATATTTTTATTACTCTGGTGATTTTCACTGGAAGTAAGATAGTGAAACTATGTATTTGCTATACTCGCTAGTTTTTGTATTTTTTAATACCTTCTAGACTGGGCGTAGAAATTACTTCGAAAGCTGGCACTAGCACTGCCAATTAGTGAATCTCAAACAAAATTTGTTTTGTATAAAATTGTGTTGAAAATCATCAAACCTTTTGAAAAATTTCCCTCTTCTTCACAACCCCATCCCTGCCACCCCCAGGAGTTAGTCCTTTGTAAAGATTTTATAGAAAACTCAGTTATTAAAAGCATAGAAATGGTTTTCTTTAGTTAAGTCTCATGTAAGGACATAGTAGTACTTAGCTACATAATTTTCCAAAATATTTAAAAACCAATCTGATCTCCTTTTTGCTGTTTAGTTCAAAGAAGATATTTCTAAGAATTTCTTATGTTGCAATTCCTACTCTATAGCTTTGTGTCAGTCAAATAATAGGGCTTAATTTTAAAATACTTGTTTCTGATGCATTTTTCTCAAAATATATATGAAGTTAACTTTTTTCTGTTCTATTAATATTATTCATTTCATCTTACCTTTCATGTAACTATTTTGACCAAATCATTCATAAAAATGTGTTGGTGTTACATGTCTTTGTCTGTGAAGAATAAGTTGTGTATGGTTTTGAAGCCAACTATCAAAGTTTGAGTCTTCTAGAGTAGTAGATTATGCCAGTAATAACCAGAGCAAAGAAATAACCAACAATAAAAGCATTAGAAAACAAGTTTCCTAAAGAATATAAATTAAAATAATTTATTTTTCATTGCATTAATAAAAATTATTAATCAATGGATCTACAACACAGCATAGATTTGTTCTATCCAGTGTGAGTTCCAAAAGAGTATTGTATGAATTTGAGCCTAACAAATGATATTTTCTCGGTACTAGTCTTGCATGTAGATGGTCATAAATCAGCTATAGTGGTCTAGACCAAAGTGACCCCTTCCTGGTAGTGCCAAGCAACTGTAGGCTCTTCTGCCTTACTATGTTCTTGACTCTGAGGCTCAAATGAAATGTGGCATATTTATGTTTGTATCTTAAAATTGGAAGGCTGTGCCCCACAAAATGTTCTAGGCACAAAGGTTTACGAATGTCATGATGGACACCTGAAAAACATGTGAGGGACAGAGCACCGTGAGAGAGTTTGGCAACAGGGAAGAAAGCATGCTTTTTTTTTTTTTGAAGACTGCTTCAAATTGCTCTTCACAAACTTTCCCCCTCACCCCGTTGCTTTCTTTTCTAAGTTAAAACTGAAACCAATTCCTTCATCGGTATTACCTGTTGTGGTGAAGGCACAAATATGTTGGTTTGTATTGTGTACTACTCCCTGAAATTTGATGTTACTTGCCAGAGAAAACTGGAAGGACATCTGAGGACATTAACTGGCAACAGAGTAACCTTTAAGGATATTTCAAGCCTGGATAATGATAATGAGAAAAAAATCTTGTTCTGAGTGTTTCTTTTGCTGGGACATCAAGAAAACCCTCAAAAGGGTACATGAAAAGCAGCCTTGGTACATAAGGGTACATAAAAAGCAGCCTTGTGCTAAATAAATAGCAATTACATGTTGGTAGTGACATGATAACAATAGTTACTCCAGTAATATTGACATAATAATCTAATATTATTGATAATAATAATATATAAATTGTAAAATATTTTAAATTAAAGCATGTTGAACCACTGTATTTGATGGCAGTTGAGTGATAATGATGGCAGAGGAGAAGAGGAGGAGAAAGAGAAGAGTAAGAGAAAAATATTAACCAGTCAAAATGAACATCAGCTTCAGCCTGCCATTCCATGGTCTAGTTTTCTTATGCTGCAAATCTTTTTACATAGTTTCAAGTTCTTTGCCATGAAGTGGGGAGAGAAACCACAGTTCCTCTTCTCAATCTTCACCCGTAGGAGTAACAATATATTGTAGTGCATGGTAGCATTTCATATTATTGCAGACTGTAATGTTTCATACTTCTGTTTTTTAGTAACATCTCTTCTATAAACATGTCCATCTTGAAAATCTAATTATTTTTGGAACAATTGCTGTTACCATATGGCACGACACTGTTATTTAGCCTGTGAAAAGCAGTGCGCTGAGCCGTTTCTAGTGTTTCCTTCTGTATTATTAACCATGGCTGACCATTTTTATTAATATTGCTATTATATTTTGTACTTTGATTCCAAACCTTTTCTTATAAAACCAGTCTTGAAATTGACACTGTTTAATAGTAGAACTCACTTGAGTTGGTTGTCTCTGTGTCTGTAATGAATAACATCCACTTTAACCCCTAGTTTAGGCCTGGATACTTGTACTGCAAGTGTCATGGTTTCCCTCTCTTTTTTCAGAACTCTCTGAGGTGTGACAGTCTCATGTAATGTTTGCTGTCTTCTTCCTTTTTGATCCCTATGAAGCAGAAACTAGATGCAGAATTTGTGCTATATTCATTTCTACTCACCTCACTACCAGATGATGTAAGGAAAAACAGAGGAGGGTACTCAAAGGATCAAGCAGTGAGATATCTGAGTAACTCTTGGACTGTAGTATGTGAGAAAAATTAAATTGTAAGAACACTTGCCTTTTAGTAAGGTGATAATTTAAAAGGTCATGACAAGTGGCTCTAGTATTTGAAGGTATAAACATCTAAAAAAATGTAATATCTTTAGAAGAGTTATAATGAAGAGGAATGGATTGAAACCAAAAAGGAATACTTCATTGAACATTAGGAAAAATGCTATAGTGGCTTCTTTTCCATTAAGGAATAATTGTTATAAGGAAGATGTGTAAAAGCAGCATCTTCATCTTCAAAACTGAAATGGGCAAAATATGATAACAGTACCAGAGGTTCAGTTCTGTGTTTCCAGGTCAGCAGTGGCATGGAATGATTTGCTTCCTGCAGACCTAGTTCAGTGGTACCAAATTCACTAAGCATTATTCTTTTATGAATACAGTGTGCAACATTAAGCAAAATAGTCCAGTGGATTTTGCATGATTGCTAAACGTACTGTACCATGTGCTTGTGTGTGTATTAAGAATGTCTTGTGAAGAGTGTCAGTGCAATTTTTCACGAGTTTAACATAGAACACCAGCAGACAGAAGAAATGCAACTATAGCATAAAACCTGAAGGGAAGATGGAGTGAAGAGCTTGTCTAACATACAGTCAAACCTTCCAGGACCCAAATGCAGGCAGTGTTGATTGCAGTCATGGATCCATTGGAACTATTGCCTCACTGCTACAAATAGTCTGTGTCTAGTTAAAATCTCACTAGAGCACTTGATAGTTATGGGGGAATTCAAGGATATTCTTCTTATGTTTGTTGCCTTTATGTCTGTTTGATGCTGCAGTTGGATGTGCTAGTACACTAGAGAGGGCTCTGTCTGGCTCCTGATGAGGTAGTATAAGAAAATGTGCAACATCTCCTGATATTAATACTGAATCATAGAATGCTTGAGGTTGGAAGAGGCCTCTAGAAGCCGTCTTGTCCAACCCCCTGTTCAGACAGGGTCACTCAGATCAGAGAGATGTGTTAGTAGCTATGGCAAGAGATTTAAAAAAGGGCGATTATTTTCTGAAAATACTTTGGCAAATATGATTTTTTTCATTAAGGGGAACTACATTTGGCAAGAAGTCTGTTGGGGAAAAGAGTTTCAATTTATTTTTGTGGATTAGTCCTTTAGTCATATTTTGACATTATTTCATGATAAACCAATAACAGTGTTACATAATTGTCACTGCTCTTATTTGCTTCATAAAATGACATAGTGTGATAGTAGCTAGAAATGTTTTAACTTGTTAATACAGAGAAGAAACATTATGATGTAAGAACACTGAGATGTTTCCATAACTATTAAATACTACATGTAAGGATTTAAAATACAAAATGATAAAATTCAATACTAAAATTTATCAGCAGTGAATCTGTCATGTGATAATAAATAAACAAGAAAGAAAAGTAGGACTAAGACATATAGAATGACATTACGATACTTTTTTTTTTACAGTGTCTTCCTATACCAGACCTTTTCAAAATATTTAGCTCCACGGGAAGTTTTTTAAAGTGTATGTTTTGTCAGTTAAGGTACTTCTAAATATTTGGAAGCCAATTCCATTTGGAAATCAATATTTCATATTTAGTTTATTAGTTTCTTTTTTGTCAGCTTTGGCAATTTAAGATTTTTCAGAGTATTCTGCAAGTTTTGTAAAATGGGATGCTGCAAAGTTATGTAGTTGTATTCGTGGTTGACCTTTGAAGATCTCTGAAGTATGGAGTTTTAATTGTAGAGTGAAACTGTCACTTCCATGAAGGTGCAGGTGTTTACTCCTTAAGTGAGAGAAAATAACAAATAACTCTTCTGGATTTCATTCCTAAGGAAAAAGCTGGCTCAACGAAAACATAAGCCAGTCAAGGATACTTTGATAATTACATTGTAATAATAGTAGAGCTGGTAAACTTTTCAAGTGAGTAAGTTTACTGAGAAGACTCAACCTGGAATAAGATTGGCATATAGAACAAGATATGAGGAAGGTTGAAAGTATAGATGAAAAAATATTTTCAGAACTCCTATTTTCAATGAAAAAGAAAGAAGGGATGGATTACCAACTCATCATTGCCAAAGCATCCAGTGGCCTAATTTGTAGGAGTTGTATTATTCCATAAGTTGGTTCAGCAAAACAACAATCATGATAAGAGGAGAGGAAAATGAATTCTTGTTTTGATTTCATGCTTATTGCTTTGAGATTTGCATAGCCTCATAATAACACTTACCAGCCATCTGGTTTCCAGAGGAATAAAACTTATTTTTTCTTACTGAAAAGGCTAGGACATAACATGCACCATTTAAAAGCTCATTGTCTGGAAATGACATAATGACTTTGTGTTTTCAAATTATTAATTAGTGATTAACTCAGAAAACCAGCAGGTTATGCCAACTCTAGGGGACGTACAATGTATTTTGTGCAATCTCACAGTTCCTGTCAGTGAGGAATCAAATTAAAGTAGTTAAAAGGTGAGCAGGGATATTAAAGAACTCCAATGCTTTGCAACATGCACTTCTAGTTTATTTTAAAAGATATAGTTTGCTTATTTATATTTTAGAGTTTATATACATGATCTATAAATGTTTTTATTTTTCAATAAATCCTATCATATATGTGACCTCTATTATGCTGCCATTATACTACATATTCCTGAGATGTGATGATAGAAGTCAGAGTTTTTTCATGGTGTCTGTAAGGTGGACATGTTGGTGAAGCACAGGTTAATAGTCCATTATATTTTCAATTAACGTAATAAATGCTGTTATACTGATATACTTTGAAGAATCTTAAAAACAAACAAACAACAATACATTTCACCCTTATGGTGCATCATTGTAAACTACACCAACTGTTACTGTAACTAATCATAATCGACAGTGTAGTGGACAAAATGAGATGTGAATAGCCATAGAAAAGAAACTGTGCATTAACATTTCTTTGCAGTGGGGCTTCAGATTTTTCCTTTAACTGTGTCATTGTGGTATGCATCAGTTTAGGTGTGCTGACTTTTTATTGAGGTCTAACCCAAACTGGCACTGAATTCTACATACAGTCTCGGTAGCTTTGATCATGCTACTAGAATTTGAATTTGGACTGTCTTTCAGGGGCTCATTTTTCTGCAGTGTTCTCTGTTTCACTTATATTAGAAAGACGGGGGAAAGAAAAGAAATAGTAATTTGAAGAGAAATAGTAACCTGAGAGAGAAGTCACAAGTTCACTACCAGTTTTTGGATCTGAAAAGTCCAGATTCTTTTTTTTTTGCTTTTTGATTTAATTGCATGATGATGTACAGAGATGAGAGACTAGTTCCTATCTGAGAAAATGATGAACAGGAATATTCTTCAGCTGCATACAAACTTAGAAAATATTAAATAAACACAAGAAAAAAGACCTCTTAATTTTATATACCAGTATAGTGTGTCTTTGCTGTGTGAGAAAAATGTATTTTGTCTTGAAACTGGGGTTGTAAAATTACAGTGAGTAATGAGTATGTATTCCTCTGATCCCTTAATGTACTTGATGTGAGGTTCCTCTTTCATCGTAGCTAACATGCTGGCCATTAAATACACTGCAGCAGCATCATTAGTGGCTTCAAAGTGCTCCTACTTGCATCACATTTTTCCCTCCAGCAGGTGAGTGAGAACAGTGATCAGCAAATACCAGTATGTGTCACTCACTGCTCATGTGACTGCCAGTGAAGTCCCGTGTTTGGAGTAAGGGCAGCATTGGAGTTGGAAGCAGAGCGAACTTTTGCTGCCTTCATGGCTCTGAAAAGCTTTCAGCTCCGAGCCTCACTTGTCCATGTCTAAGATAAAATTCGTCCTGTTTGGGGTATGGTGTTTGAAACTGCTTTGCTGTAGCAGTATGCGGTGAAGGAGATAGGCTGTAGAGGAAAGTGTCCTGAGTAATAGGCAGTGTGTTACCTACGTGTTTGAGACTCTGAATGGTGAGGTTAGGACACAAAAAGAAACTCCTCTTACTTACCAGTGTCACAGTTTGCTATGACTGGAGGAAAGGATTCGCAGAAAATTTCTGGAACCTGAATCCTCAGAGGATTTCCCTGGACTGTTTAGAGCAGTGTACCATAGACCTTATATGAGGGGTGTGGACTGGTTGGTGTAGATGTGTCTATTCTCTGTTCTCTTAAGTTGAGTTAAAAAACCTCCAAACCTTATGGTAGTAAAGTGAAAAGAGAGTCTGAGTATTTTCCTAAAATTGCAGCTTGAAGTTTTATGTCCTTTGTTGTAAGATGCAAGATGAGGGATTTTCCTTTATTAGAATGGTGAATATTAAAACTTAGAATACCTTACCTATAGAAAACAATATGAACATGTTAAAAAAAGTTCAAAATATCTTATATATTTTTCTTTTTATATTTCTTTTTATATTTCTTAGATAAAAAAATCAATAACTTCTCATAGACATCTGAATCATCAAATAGTTGCATTTTTATTACATAAATGCATATAATTTTATGGAATGTCACAGAATTAAGCCATCTTCTTACACAGTGTAAGAAGATTTAATTTTTTTTTTAAGTCTGTAAGTTTAAACATATCATCATACTTATCTAGTTGAAACAATTCACTGGAACTGGATAATATTTGCATCGGTGGTAGCTGTGTATTGTGGGGCAAATTATATTGTCAGTATTTCAAATTAGATTTCCAGTAATTTCAAAAATTGTTTTGTAAAAGTTAGCAGAATCATACTGTAAAAAAACCTCAAACCTGCAAAATATATCATAATTCAGGGAAAAATACTTCAAGGATAACATTTCTGCCCAAGGAAACAGGAAATTTCCCTTCTTAACTCTGTTAAAATTAAGAAAACTACTGATAAATCACCATTGCAAAATTATTCCTAATGTGGAAAGTTATGTAAAAGGATCACAAATTCATCTCTGAGAGCTTTATGTCCAATGTCCTGTTTGCTTTTCAGGCTTTAGTTAAAAATTCCCTTCAGAAAGGTTGATGCACTGTGGTACTCTGGTGGTTCTCTGTTGCTGCTGAAATTTAGTAGGGTGTTGAGTCACAATACTGGTCACCTCTGTCCTTCTCTTTCTCCTCTTGTATCACCAGAAATACCCAGAACAACATCTGCTGTGGAGCATCTGCTGTGAAGCTGTTACAAGCGTAGGTAGAATTAAGATCTGTTTTGGCATGAGCCCCTACTTGAAAACTGAGGTCTGATACTTAACTGCCAAGGTCTTGCAGCTCATGTTCTGTGCACACTTGCATATTATTTTTTAAAATTAATGTCTCCCTAAGCATTTTCTCAATGGTCACTTTTTCATCATTTCACCTTATTGATTGGAAATATTCTGGCCTTGGCTCTAAGAGCAGTCTGACCATAGGCACTGTCAATTTTGTTGTGGCCCCTAGCATAATGGTAAGAGAAAAGAAGACAAGGGGATAAATGAAAGTGAAGTTCAAAATTAGTGGAACATTTAAAGGTCTTTGAAAAGTTTATATACAAGCACGGTTAATGCTGTCATGCACAGAAGTGCCAAAAGACCTAGCAGTGAAGAATATTAATCTACTTTATTAAAATCAAAGTGTTCGTATTTTTTTCCATAAAGAAATAATTTGAATAAAATTTGACCCTTTTTACAATAGTCTGTGGGTCAAATTGAACCTACTATTAAAATTCTCTAATATCTTTCTTGTATTACCATTTCAAAACTCAATTTAAATATTCACAGAGCTCTTTTTTTAATAAACTTAACAAAATTCAGGTAATTTCCTTCAACTTTCTTGATTGAAGGAAGGCAGTAGGTACAGATACAAAAAGATGTACAGCTACGAGCAAAACCTGAAATCAATTATATATAAGAAATAACATAACACATGGAAAGAAATTAATCAAAAGAAAAAATTTCTGCTATATGATTTTCTTGGTCTACTACCTGCAGGCAAGGAACATAAATGAAAAAAAAAATCAGCATTCTTCTTGCAGATAAGGGGAAAATTAATAAAAATGTTTCCTTCCTACCAGATCCCCTGATGCAACTTACGTTAAAAGTGAATGGCTGCAGGAAGAACTTAGGTGTTTAAAAATAACTCCTTTTTTTAATTTTTTTTTCTACAGAATTATACTTTTGTGCTTTTTTTTTGTTGTTAAGCTCAGTTATATCAGGTTGGTATAGATTTATAGTGTCCTTAAGAGCATTTCTTCTCCATTCTTTCTAGTAAGTTCATCATTGAATCATGTTCGTAAAGTTTCTCCCAGTTTGAAAATGAGAAATGGTTCATTCTGCTTGGGTGCCACAATGAAGATGTAAGGAGTTGCTCACAGATTGAAGGAATCTGGACAAAACTTATGAAGTTCAGCCAATTTGCGTAACAGCCTGGAGAGGTTCAGTGTGCACAGACAGCATTGCTCTAGAGTAGAGCTCAAAACAGAATAGGAATGACAGAAATAACTTAGTTAAGCTAAATAGAAAACTCAAGGGACTGATGAGGGAAGCATTTCAGCAAAAGTGGGAGTGGTTTGTTTGACAAATATTGACCTTAAGAAATTATTTAAGTGGTTTTTTTCTAAACTGATTTCCCCGTTGCTCTTCAGTTACCTACTGCCAGTAGCTTAATTTTAAGCTATTCCTGCAGTGGTCAGTTTGTCAAGATTAGGTATAGCCATTTAATGTCTATCATAAGAATCTTTAGGCTCTTCTCTTGCCCTTTTTCTCTCTGTTCTCAGGGAATTATGTGATTAAACAATTTGCAGTTCTCAAAAGGAGGGAGAGACAACATTTTTTACTATGAAAATTGAATATTTGGATCTCTATTAACCAAAAGTCACAAGGGAAAAGTAGTGTGGACACTCGTGGTGTCAGGTTGTTGGGGGAGCAACTAGTTCAACAGAAGAATTTCTATTGCCATTTTCCTTTATTATTATCTATGATATTAGCTACAGACTTGTGTACTTCTATTTCTCTGATTTATCTAGTTACTTCTAGTTGGAAGTTCTCCTTCTCAGGAAAGTATGGATCATCTCAGGATTTGTCCTGACAGTATCTGGCAGTCCTTGTCCTTGACAGAAATTGAAAATTTATTCTGATTGCTACAGGATATATTTATCTCCCTTATTATATCAGTCCATATCTTGACCATGGTTGAACATGTAGGGTCTGAAATATCTGAGCAGGGGCATTTTAAAAAATTTTACAAAACCCAAGAAATCCAGATTCTCAACAAGGAACTTGGTAGTATATTTTAGGTAATGTCTTGCAAAAATTTCTTCCTCTAAAGAGGAAGCTGAATTGTTTCTGTTGGGGTTGTTCAGATCACTGTTAAACTTGTCTCCAGGCTTTTGTAAAAGCAAAGTCGTTGGAGACAACCATTCCTTTGAGTTAACTGGAATGGAAGTCTCTAGGAAGTCTTGTTTGAAAACTTCTCAAAAGGAAGAGAACTCTGAACTACTTTATAGTGTCTTCACTGCCATTGCCATATTTAAAATTAGATAAATTGAGCCCTCTATTGTATTTTTAGTATTCCTGACTGAATTTTTAGGAAAAACCTTCCCAGCAATGCGAATTAATAGAATTCACAGCTAATTTTCTTATGTAATTGTTTGTACTTAGAAGAAAATGTTCTTGTTGAAGCAGGAGACAAATGGATTGATTTTTCTGAAGCTTTTCCCTCTGTAATCAGAGAGCATCACATACCTAGGTCTTACCATAAGCTAAGGATAATCTGTGTGTGGCAGCATGTTTTCTTAGAAAATACCGAATGGATCCCACAGAACATGCAAAATGTCTGATGTAGATCCGAGGAATTTCAGGCCTCTGATTTATCACAGTTGTTGCTATTTAATGCTACTACTTCTAATTATACTCATTAACCTCTCCCCAGCCACTCACTGTCAAACATTGTGGGCTTTCTGAAGCATTCTTAATTTGTTAAGAGCACTGATTTATGCTGCTGCTCTGGGAGTGTAGGAGAATATTGGTGGATGAGAGGAAACTAACCACTTCACATTTTCATGAGATAATTATTTCAATGATACTTCCCTGCCATAGGATACATTCATTTTAAGTGCAAAACACTGGACAGGAAAGCATATAAGCAGGTGCTTAATTTGAGCATGTGTTTAAGTGGTTTCATTAGGGAGAAGTCTGATGAATTTGACTGTGAGAAATTATTACAGAACTTACTCAGTTCAATGTTATTGAATTTCAATTATTTCATTACAGTTATAGTACCATAAAACTGGAGTCAAGCATTGATGTATCAGAACTAAGGCACTCAAGGGGTCCAATGCTCAAACTTGTGTTCAGAGTGTTTATTGTAACAAAGGCATCTGTTGTTAAGTTAATGCAAATCTTTTTTGGTGGTATATTCTCACACTTTTACATTCTATTAAAATTCTTACAGTGTTTGTTTTGTTTTGCTAAAGTAGCCTGTCTTTTCAAGTGCTGAGGTAGGATCTGTTACTCTCTGTGTAAAGATTGTCACTTAACTAGCTATCTTTGTGTGCTTGCATCTATATGCCTGCATTTATATTACAGTATATGATATTTCAGGAATATTTATTTAGCATTTAATACATTAATACTGCTAAAAAATACATCCTTGAGTGTCGGTAAATCTAGTACAAATTAGGGAGCACAGTTCAGATTTCTCCACACTGTGCTGGCAAGTGGCCTCAATCAGAAGTAATTTTCTCCATGAAGGCACATGCAGCTCACTCGTCAGCCACTCCTCAGTAGATACTGTTATTTGTATGAAATTATATGTGGCGGTTTTTCGAAGTGGACTACGGTGTCCACTAAGCCATACAGATTTTTGCCACATTGACTCCATCTTTGCTGTCAATAATTGTACTGGTTTTTTACTGCCTCTTGTTTATCTGTGCTAGTTGCGAAAAAATTTGAGATCTGTGTTTATATCAATAAATATTCGTGCATTGAAGCAAGTACCAAGCAAGTTAGTAAATTACTCAACCCCTCAAAATCTTCTGTTTTGTACAACACAAGAATTTGCTTGTTTTATAAAGGAACCAGTTTTTTCAGAGCTTCATGCAAAATTCAGAATGAATCAAAGGAGACTTAATTTGCCTTCAGTACCCCTATTTAAGATCGGGAATAGAGATTTTACCTGGTGTGATTGGGAATTCTTAACTGTTTGTCATGGATCTGAAGCATTTCAACTCTCCTTAGATTACATCACATGCTTTTACAAACTGCTAATAGGAGAAGAATTGCTGAAATGAGAAGACAAACATCTAGACTATCTCTGCAATTAACTATTCATCTAAATTCCTTAACTGCTTAAGTGTGAAATTTTACTGTTTTAATTACTGAAGAGTCTAGTCATATGTCAGAGCTGTTTACTGTCAGATCACTTATGTTGCTGCTCTGGGAATGTGACAGATGAATTTCAGTAGTAGAAATTTTTGGATTTGCATTGCTATGTCGTTGTGGTCGTTGTACAGTCACACTTAATCAGCAGTTATTGAAAAGGATTTTTCATCAGAACGGGATAGAACCTTAACTCTGGTCCAGCTGAAATAAAAGCAGACATAGTACATTTTGTGCCATAGGTACTTAATAACATGATTAGTATAAGTAATGGGTGTAATACTATTAAATTAAATCAACAATTTAAAATAAATGCAGAAAGAAAAGTGTGGTACTAAAGTAACTGATTAACCTGTATTCTGACTGTTGAAGGTAATATATCAACATAATAACAACTGTGGGAAAAAAAGCATTATCAGAGAAAACAGTTGAAAGAAACTCTCTTCTTTTTAAAGACTTATTTATTTTTGTCTATATGACTCTGTATTTTTAAGTATTTTAAATCAAGGAAGAAGTTGCATAGCTTTTGTTCCCTAGATAGAGGAGCTAGTAAACTTTGAAACTTTTTTGAAACTTTTTGAACCAGATAAATTCTTAGTTCTCTAGCTGATTTGATTTAGCTCTTACTTGATTTACCTCTTAACAGTAAGAGGTAAACACATAACCAAATTAGGCAAACATAAGCATGCATAGTTTATGTGTTTGCATTTGTCAAGAATATGTAGTTCCACGTAATCTTTATTTTGAGATTCTGAAAATTTATTTTTTTAATTGTCTGTTCATGTGCAAGTAATTATATGAACTAGTCAAGAATAGATAATTTAATCTATTTATACTTCCTAGTTAGTGGCTTTGGATTTTACTGTTTTCTTTAACCCACTGTATGTTTGAGTGATAATTAAAAATGGCCACAGGAATTAGGCATTGATTTTGAGTTCCCATGAAACGAGCAACTGAGAAGAACTTAATTTTGATCTTATTCACCTGGGTTGGTCTTACTCATGTTGAACAATGCCTTACTCTTTAGTTAAAGTTATCAGTTTATAGCTCTCGGTATGAGCTGAATGTATTTGAACATTTAAAAAATGAAAGACGGCTCAACGTGCATAAGACAGAATTTGTCCCAAGGATCAAGTTCTGTTTGGGTGAATTAGACAAGGCAGCAGCTGTCTGAAACCTAGAAAAATAATTTATGCACAGATCCTTCAGTTTCAACAAAAGTCATGCTGGTGTTTGAAGCGCAACCTCTGATGTCAGCCCCTGAGGTGAGGTGTTATGTAAAGCTCTGATGTGTGCCCATGTGTGCACTCCTGGATAAACAGCGCTGGGTTTTGTGTTTGGGCTGGCACACACAAGGCAAAGCCCATTGTAGATGCATGTATACCTCTGATCTCCTTTGAATGTGACAGCATTTACATTTCCGCTTGCAAATGCTTGGACAGGTAACTTTAGGAAATGTTACATGCCTGTTCATACATAGGATGTATCTGCAGTGACATTAGTCAAGATTTTTTTAGTCTGAAACTCATTTAAAAAATAAGGTCCCAAGCCACAGAGTGACAGGAGTTTGAACTGGCTCTGTGGATTTGGCATGTGCATTGTATTTCTTCTGCCTTCTTGGAAAGGGTGTCAATGTAAATCATAAGGTGTGTTTCCATGAGTGCTGCAAATGAAAGCATACCAACTGTATTTCTGTTCTTTTCCTAATTAACATACAGTGATGGTTAGCTTGCTGATTGCTTACTGGTGACCTGATGAAATAAACTGGTTTAACATCTAGAAACAGACCTAAATGTCATGTACACATGCCAGTTGGATTACTTGCAGATAAATTGCTTTTGCTGTATTTTGCAAGACACGTTGAAAAAGTCAAATGACAAAGAACCAGCCATGCAGCAGGAAATCGACTTTCACTGAAATGTTGACTGAAGTTTAAATTTTTCCCCCAAATTTAAAATATTTGGAAAATTTATTAAAAGCATATAGCTTCATTTGAAATGATCCAAAATATGGTACTTATCCATCTTTATATGTGGCAAAAATTTACATTTCCCTAAAATAGCATATTATTTGTTTCATTGTGTGTTTCCTTCCTAGTTTATTTATCCAGATGTTACTAGGAGAACCCACCAATAAATGACTCTACAGACAATGTCACATTATAATAATATTGTGAAATCTAAACAGTATTTCTGATAATTTGTGCAGAACCCCTTGTGCTTTCATTTCTGCCATGAACCTGGACACACGTGAGGTGCCTAGACTGCCCATGTTCAGCTGCAGCGCACTGCTCCAGCCTGTGCTTTGTTCTCTCTTCCGTACAGTGCGATAGCCACTCTCCGTTCCCTGTGCATATGCAGTTGCTGGATTTTTTCCCAGCGTGGCTGGAAGGTGCAATTAACAGTAATGGATACTTTGATAGTGAGAATCTTTATTTCTTTGGCCATAATAATAGCCCCTTATTTTAGGAGCTATATTGTTGAATGACAGCTAGTGTTGGCGAGTGTGTGACCACAAAAGTGGGTTCATTTGGTCAGATTCTCAGCTGGCACAGAGAGTCATATTTCCATGAAAGATAGTAAGCTATATTAATTTATGGAATCCCAGCTGGGAATCTCAATCAATTTCAATAAAAAGTAACCATCATATTCCTCTGAAGCAAGAATTACACAACCTAGCCTAAAGTGAATTTTGCTGTTTTAATAAATGTAGGTAGTCACTGGTTTGTAATAAATTACATAAAATTAGACTGTAGTCAATATTTGATTTCTTTAAAAATTTATTCCTTCGTTTTCATTGAACACAACACAATCATTTATGTATTGTATCTCAGCATGATAGATTATATAGGAATAGTGTATTTAATACTGTAAAACTATCATATAAATAAAAATCACATTTTTTTTCATTAGCTAGCTCGCTTTCATTTTGAAGAAGAAATACTCAGTCAATTATAAATGAGGCTGTGCTTTCATTGGAGAGTGAAATATGTAATTTTTTCAAGCCTCAACCATGTATAATGAAATCTCTCCTTTGAAATCCAGTCTTAAGATGGATTTTGAAACATACTGACATTTAATAAAATCTTAGTTAAATTAAAACATGTCCAGTTATTTCAAATCTCTATTTAAATCTAGGGTAAAATTCTATACCCTGCACAAGAGATGTCTTTAGCAAATAGTTACTATTAACCAATGATTTTAAAGTGTGTGTGTATAAGAAAGAAGAAATTTTAATTTTTGAGTACATTCCAATCAGTAACCTGGGTGTTTTGTGTTATATGTCTGTCTGGCACTGGCTCTTTGAGAGGATCTGTAGCAATACTATGTCTAGGTAATTAGAAGAAAAGTCAAAGACCTCAGGCTGCCCTTTCAAATTCAGACTCGTACCCTGCATCTGTTTCTGTAGCCCTTGGTTTATGTTTCTGTAGCCCTTGGCTGGTGGTTTACCACAACATTTGTTTGCCCTCTGTGAAATGAGTGGATAGTCTGTCTGAGTCCTGTCCATTGGCTGGGAGTCCGCTAAAGAGTCTGGCAAATAAATGATTACAGATACCATCGGGGGCTGCTTGAAGCAAAAGCAGAATAAACTGAAGTTTGTACTCTTAATACCTTTGTAGTAATTCACTGTTGTCAGTATTTTTAATTTGATTAACAAAGCCTGTAAAAGGAACATTTTAAGTAGTGTAATTCAGCATCAAAAACAATCACTAACAAACAAGAGAAGGCTCTTCACTGTTTATGTGGTTTTGCAAATATAGCTTTGATTTCCGCTGTTAAAACTGTCTGTGTTTTAGTACTAGAGCCCAATGAATAATGAAAACCCCCTATGTGTGAGTATTATTAATACATATTATTAATGACATTTTGCATATTCTGATTTGAAGTCATCAGGAAAAGTCACTTTCAATTTCAATTTCCATAAAATGTTATTTGTCCAATTCTAATAAATGCTGAACACTGCCGTGGAAGGAAAACCTAGCTAAAGAACTCCAGTTATAAGTTCACTAAGGTTTTATTTCACATTGTCCTTTTAGATGGTTTTGCCACAGTGTTCCTGGTTCTTTTTAAAGGGCCCCTTGAAGATGCCACTGAGGATGAAGAAGAAGAGTGCCTGTCTGAGGAAAATGATACTATCTCGAAAGAAGACTTTCCATTGGAGGAAAGCTTTTCTGCAGAGTTTGAGCCTGAAAATCTGAGCTGTGAAGAAGTGGAATTCTTTTGTAATAAAGGTAATCATTGTAGCCAACCTCTCAAGAGAATACTGGCCAAACTGTGTCCAATTGGTCAAAAAGATTTTTTGGTTTATAATCTACAAAAAGCCCTATTAATATAGTACCTTAATGGGGAAAAGAGTCACTCATAGAGTTAAGTCTGGTAAGAGGTAAATATTTAAGTGTGTTGAAAGATGCTTTTCAGGGATGTGAATTGTCTTGCCTTTAATGTTTTCCTCCAAGTGTTATTTTCTCCATATTTAACTGTAGAGAACAGACCTCAGAAGTCAATTATCAGCAGATCCGAAGCTAGCAATGCAGCATGTCTGTTCATTGCTTAGGAACAGTGCTCTGCCTAGGAAACATTGCTAGAAAAACAGATTGTGTCTGTAGATTCTAGGATTAAAATAGAGCTTATTATAGAATTTATTATGTATGTAGAAAACTAGTGATTTGTGAAAGGATAACTTTTGAAGTTGCAGATACCTTTTTGGTGCATTTGTTACTTGCAAATTATTGAAGACAGAGGTATTTTAGCATAAGTCACACCAATTCATTCTTACCCAGTGTTCAGTCTGCAAGGTTGTGCTTGCAGCTGACAGAAAAAACTCACTGCTGTGTGCTGTTATTTCAAGCATTGAATTAACCTTCTTCCCGTCAGATTTCCACTTGATTACTTTGTTGTTTGTCTTCTGCAGGTAAGGATGCCTATCAAATAGCTGGAGTTGTGGTGGTGGTGTTCTTCTGTTAGTCCACTAATCCCTCAGTCATTTAGATATTGATGATTTCTCTTTCTGTTCTTTCCCAGATATTGACATATGTTTTTTCATGATAGCTTGATATGCTTCTGGTTTTGTATTATTTTCATCTGTTTTGGACAAAGTCGAATAAATCTATTGGAAGGGTCAAGTGTTCTGACTGCAGAATATTAGTTCTTCCTACAGAGTCTTCAGTCATCAGTGGGGAAGGCATGACGATGTGTTTTCTGCATGTCCTCTATGTAGCTTACATACTTTCAACAAAATAATTTAGTTCTCCGCTACAGGTTCTTGATACTTAGTAAGTCAACCTAAGAGGTCAAAACAGTCTAATCAATAGAGTTCAGTTGCTACAAATCTTACTGTGAGGAGAGAATAGATTATGAACAGAAGTGCTTTACAAACAGAGAATTTAATGCTGTTATAACTGTGATGTGAACAAGTATTACAATTACTTTGTGTTCACTTGTTCACATGCCTTTCAGACACCACTTTATATTGTTATATTGGCGTCTCTTGAATTCCTTCTGTCAGCAGTGGAAGACTATGCACTGCTGTCAGTTCATACCATATCGGTTTGATTTAGTTACTTCTCTGTACTTCTCACTACATTTCCAGGGCCCCCACCAATGGAAAGCACTATGGTTTTGGGTGAAATAAAGAAAAAAATGTGATTTTTTTTTTAATAGCAATCAATATTGCAAATTCACATTGAATTTCAAGTTATCTTGGATCTTCCCTTTAATAAACACATCTTTCAGGGAAAGCACCGAATCCAGGCCATTGTATTAAAGAAGGTCAGGAATCAAAGGGGAATACACTTAAATCTGAATCTTGATTATTATATGTTTTATTAAGAACATCTACTGAGTCTTCAAGCTGAATGCCTTCTGACTTCTCAGCAGTCCTTTTTCCAAGTGTGCTGTAGTTAGAAAAGAATCTTAAGCCTCTCCAGTGCAACTGCTACAGAAGAAAAGTTGAAAAGGAAATTTCTAAGGATCAAGGGGCACATAAAACCGCTAATCTACCTCCAGCAGTGTGATAGAAAGTCCCACTTTGGAGCTAGTTGAGAATATCCCTGGAAAAGGATGGAATGGGAGAGAGTAGAGGTGTGCTGGTTTTTATTAATGTCTCAACTTCTGTTGAGTGTCCTGCTTCTTCAGGGATACATCTTAAGTGTCATTACCATGAGGTCACCTGTTTTCCATTGTAGGTTCTAGAAAGTAAAGGTATTTTCTTAGATATAGGTATTATCTGTCCTCTTTCCCTCTTTCCCTCCTCTGGGGTTTCTTCCCAGCTGACTCAGAAAAAGAGGAAAAATGAGTAGTGGGGCTTCCTGCAAGAATCAAGAGGCATGGGGAACAAGTGGCACAGCTGTTGGGGAGGAGCTGTTTGTGAGGCTCCATCCATGGTATCCTTTTTGTACTTAGCCAGCTATATAAATTCAATTATCACCTAAAACCAGAGGCTTTTAACTATCCAGACTAGGCACAGAAGGCAAAAATTTACTGAACTCACAATTCTTTCAGAGGAATGAAAGTAGGGGACGTACAGGTTCACAACTTGGTAACTTTGGCTTTTTGACTGAAGAGTTTTTCCTGTCAAACTGTGCCTGATTGTATTATAAGCAGAGAGCAGTCTCTTACTCTCTAAATTGCAAACAGTTAACCTTTATAAAGCCATACTTGTCATTCCCACCTTATTAATTTGGGTTTGTGAGATAGATTCAGCAGAATAGTTGCCAGAATTAGAAAGTGGAGGCGAAAGCCTCGGCAAAGTGTGAAGCAAATTAATCACATTGATTGAGCTACATGTCATTTTACAACTGTTCTCAGGTTTCAGAATTTTGACTTTTGGCTATTACTTTTCTCTTCTCCTTTTGCTCATTAATGGCTTTTGCAACAAGGAATCTGGAAAATTTCTCCTCTTCCACACTTCTGCCACACCACAAATCCACGATTAACTTTGCTGCATTCCTGTGTAGTCCTCCTTTACACTCAGATGTGAAGAAGTGAAGAATTTTTAAGCATATAAATATTCCAAGCTAGAATGGAAATTACTGACCTACTATTTGCCAAGGATTGTTTTAAGCTTCCAACTCTTTTTTTTTAACCTTTTGGATGAAGAAGAGCCTCATAATAGATGGCACTTAAATTTGATTTGTTTGCAATTTTGACAGTGAGATTAGGGGAAAGGGAATATTTTGGAAGTAGCAATAATAACAACACAGTCATAGTGTTCTTGTACTACAAAGCTGCACTGGTCTGTATCTTTGGAGTAGAAACAAAAAATTTGCTAGAAGGTAGCCTTGGTGATAGTGCATTACATTTTTTCAGTTTGAAAACCGCCTTTGAAATCTGCTGTTTATGCTTAGTTACGACAAATTGATGTACTGCCAATAAAGAGAGTATCTGATGATGCTGTCCACACAAAGCCTGTAGTAGCCTGAAATCTCTCTTACTGATTCTTTTTTTTAAGGTCCAGATAGTGAGTATCTGGAATCAGAGTCTGTATCAGATTAAGATTAATTTAGATTAAATTCAGATCTAGAAGATTTATTAGATAAATGCCAGTATTTAAACATTCTGAATAAGGAGAAAGTAGCCTGTCTTCCATGCAGAGAAGTGATAGACTAGATGGCTGAAAACCTACTTTGGAAGCTAGGAGATAGTACATACAGATTAAATTTTGTCCGTTATAGGTTGGAATAAGAAAACGAAGTAATGCAAACAGAGACAAGAGAAGAAGTGAGCTGGAGGCATGATAGGGCTAATAATTTCAGAAAGGCAGATAGAAGGAGGGGGCACGAATGGCAGAACAATGCAAAGGCCAAGTTGAAGGTGATGGGATGAAAAGCAAAGTACTAAATCAAGCTCATCTGAGATGTGAAGTAGTTTATTTTTGGTTTTGTAGTCACTGATTGCTGTCATCCTGCCTAAATACCCTCAGGAAAAATAAAAAAATACTCTGGTCTGTTTGCCATATGGTGGTGACACCTTTTCCTCTCTGTAAAGAGCAAGGAGAGTAGGAGCCATGGCTACTTCATAGGGGTGGCAACTGGCTAAACAAATTATAGTTCCTAGGAGATGTGTTCAATGAGGGATTAACTTTCAAAGGAAAAGTTATCTTGAGCAATGAAAGAGATCATGAGAAATTAGTAGATAGTTAAATAGCTGTGTTCAGAGAAGGAAAGAGGCAGGAGAAAAACATAGAGGAAGTCTATAATCAAGAGAGAAAATGGGGGACTTTTGCCAGGAGAAAGAGGCAAATGAAGGAGCATACATATCTGATAATTAGAGAGAGAGGGCGCATCCATTTCTTGCTGCCATGCTTCCCAGGACAATTTTGTCAGATTCTCCTGTTCTTTGCTTATAGCATGGCTGTTGCTCTTGATCCTCCTGTAGGCTTTCCATGGTACTTCATCATGAGACAGCGTTGGCACCAGCCCTCAGTGGAAGGAGATTCAGTGGCCTTAACACTACTGGTGGTAGATTGGAAAGCAAGCAGCTTTTGCTTCCCAATACCAACTGTTCTTCAGTTGGTGACGTAGGAAGATACGGGGGATACATGAGGTGGGATGGAGACTGATTGTTTCATGATGCAATGCTTTTAGAATCCATAGCATGAATGCTAGCACCTGTAGTGATGTATGTCTGTAGCCAGTTGACATGTGGTTGCAGTTCCTGATACATTGGTTATGTTTATTTGTGAGTGAAGAGGGGGATAAGGGGAATCCAGTGCAGTCTAAAACTCATATACAGTTTTAAGTCAGCAAGAAGAGGACTCCAGGAATTTATGGCCTGCATATTGGGTGCATACCTGCTTCTGTATTCTTGTATTCTGCTTGGGCACGAGGCGATGAGCTCAGAACCTGAACCAAGTTTTCTGCTCATGTACAGTATTTTGTCACTAGCCTGCCAAAGCAGCTTAGGACTAGAATTTTTTATGTTAAACCATGTGACCTGATTGTGCAACCAGGCTTGAGATTCAGGGAAACAGCTGCAGTGTGATTCCTCATATAAGAAAGCATATACAAAGCTAAGTTCGTCCGTGTATTAATCTTTCCCTTCATACTTCATGTGCAAAGCTATCATGCTATCATCTATAATACCAGCCAAACTCTTAACACCCTGAAAATGATTTCTCTGTGTCCCTTTTTCCTCTGGAGTATGACTTTGTGTCTGTGTGTATGGCTGCGTGCATCTGTGTAAATATTCTTTGCTTCTTTCATGTTAGACATGTAATGACTAACAATATGCTTGCTATTTTCTGTTTCTGGATCAAAAAGTAGATTTATGCTTTTTTTTTTTGCTTGCCTTTTTTTGTTGTTGTTGTTGTTCCTTTTTTTAACCAGAAACCTCTTAATCAATAATGTTTCTTTCCTTTTCAGTAATGGATTTCATGACAAATTTCTAACTCTTTTGCTATAGCAAGTGGAGGTAGGATCAGTACATGGCAGCTATACCATAATCACTTTGAACTCAATAAGGAGATCTTTACAGGCAACTTTGTTCTTATTTCTTAACGGGATTAAGAAGCTCAGCTCTTTAAATTCTTGCATATAACACTGACATTTCCAGGGTGTGTTTGGACCAAGGAGTTCAAAGAGAAGGAATAAAAAAGAAAAGCCAATATGACTTTGTTTTTTACCTTGCTGCAGGAGCTGTTTGTGCAAATCGCCTATAAGCTTATTGACCTGAATCTTTGACTCCTTGTTTTCTCTGGATTTGGCTGGAGTGTAGACACTGATAGAGCACTGATAGAGGTGATTGCACAGCCCTCGGCTTTGCTTGGCACCAGACACGCTCCCTCCCTTTGCCTGACATTATCTTTCCCTGGCAATACTTCTGTTCTCCTGGAGCTCATATTCCTTTAAGTTTTTTATATTTATTTTAATTCATTGCATTTTCTTCATGTAGGCTTTCTGACTAAATGAAGGATACGTTAATTATTTTTGGTAATCAGACACAGAAGAAGGCATGTATGTCTGTGATGTATTCTCTTCTCCTTGGATAACTAGAATATACATGAGAACTCACAGTGTGACTCGGTCCAAAAACACAATAGTTACCTCTTACTGACTTGTGTGCATGTTTGTGACACTGTTGGATTCTCATGTTCCCCAGAGTGAGCATTCTCATATGTTTATCTGTATCCTATTCACCTGAAACAACTGAATTCTGTGCATCTTCCATACTGTTCGTCAGGTGGTGAATATGGACAAAAAAATGATTGAGCTTCTCTGATAATAGACTTTGAATGGTGCTAAGTCAGAATTAGATTGGATCCTAGCGGGATGAAAGGGAGACCTTTTTCTTCTGATCATCAGCATTTACCTTGTGCTTTACCTCTTGTGCTTTCTCATTCTTTCCTGTTACTGGACCTCAGAGGACCACCTGTTTTCTTGCTAGAAGGGAAAGGGGATATCTGAAAAGGTTGGAGTGATTTCCTTATTTATTTTTTTTTCATCATTCATTAGACAGCATGGAAAGGCTGCCAGAATAAAAAATACAAGACTGTCTACTCTACACAATTTTCTGTTTACTGCTAACCTATATTTAAACCTCTCAGGCCATATTTTCAGGCCAACTAAAATCCATGTTGGTATAATATCAGCTTTAGTTGGATAAAAATTTGACAAGTTAAAAAAGCAAAGCTTTTTTTTATTCAAGACATTAAATAATTGGTCATCAAGCAGAAAACTATATCTCAACAGAAACTAGAAAGCTATGTTTAAATAAATAAATACATAGATCCAAATAGAAAACATTATTTTAACTGTGCAGAATTAAAAAGTGAGAGAAACACTTAAACAGCTTACTCAACTTTAAGCAGTTTATCAAAGCAACTCCAGCCTTTTCAGTCAGCACATTTTCAGAACAATGAAATTCTGAATTCTATCACAGCTAGGGATAGAATTCATGGAGGGATTATTTGATTACAACAAGTAGTGTAATGTCCCCTTTCTAGAAAGTCACAAAACTTGAACTTGGATTGACTTAAATTTGAGCTCAAATTTGACAGAATATGAATTGCAAATTAATAAGGGTAATCTTCTTTAAAATATGAAATGCACAAATGACAAATTTCACCAGATATTCTTATTTCGTGTGTACTGTACATCTGTTTCTAATTTTATTTAAAATGAAGGTCCATTTTGCCTTTTTTGTCCTCTGGTGTCCCTGACACCAAAAATTCTGAATACTTTTGAAGATTTCTGAGACACTGAGGAAAAAATTCTTGCCAACTCATGTCCAAAAAGCAGATTTGCTCACAGGTTGTATATTGTATGGGTCAGTGTGGGTATATTTACACTAAGTTTACGTTCAAAGGATCAGTAAAAGTCAAGCAAAAGCCACATTTATGACATCACTGGACAAATATCAATAAGACAAATATTATTGCTGGGTAGATTCTGCTACTGGATAGAGAAAAAGAAGCATTTATTTATAACTGAAAAGTCTTTTCCTTGGGTTTGACTAACAGAAGTCTAGACTGGTTTTGAAACCATGTGTAATACAACATGTATATGGAAACATACTTGTAATGATAGGGAATTCACTGTTTTTGATATTGAGGCATCTGGAGGGTTGATTATTTCAAATAAAAACATCCAATAGTTTACAACAAGGTAAATTAAAATTTCACTGTGTAGCAAAAGATATCTGTTACTGCTTGTTATGTGTGTGGAAATCACATGAAAACTGGATTTGTATATGATAACGAATTCAGCTGCACATTATAAAATGAGGTTTTCTTGGTTGGACAAAGAATTTTCATAAGAGACGAAATATTTCTGCAATAGGGAAGGAACAGAATTTTTATATAATTAAGCTGAAACATGAACTTGCTAGAAGAACCTTCAAAGTTAGAGTCTGAAACTTGTTAGAGTTTCTCTGAAGTAGTCTCTCTGTTCCACTGCAGGTGGTTTAAGAATCTCATGGATTGTCGATTTCCATTGAAATAATTTTTGAAAATCGTACTAAGCAATAGCTTTGTTTGTGGCATGCAAATATATTTTAAAATGTGCTTCTACTGCTTTTGTAATCAAGTGCCTAGAGAGAGCTATGGAGTTTGAACCTCAGGTTGGAACTTGAATATATCTAATAGTGTTCTTCTATTTGAAGTTTTAATAGGGAAAGGTTGAAAAGATGCAAGACTTTTTTTCTTTTTTTTTCCTTTAAATTAATAGAAACTCTTGGGTAGCCAGTATATCTGAATGGTGCTCATTTGTAACACTGATGTCGCTAGAGTTGCTCCCTCAAACTGAGGAGATTTTATATATATATATATAACTAATTAATAAAAAGGAAGTCTGGCATACAATTTAGAGAACACTTTCACTGTTCTTCTGCAGGAAATACATTTGAATGAATGATCCTTGTCTTGAAAGAACTTCAAAAGCAAACAGTGGTGCTAATGAGAATATATCAAACATTTAGAGAAAGAGGAAGGCCAGACTCAGTCTAGATGAACGTGCTGGGAGAAAAGTGCTCTAGCTGAAATGGTTAGAAATAATTGACACTGCTTTTTAACATGATCACTGTGCTGAAATGTAATGTGTCAAAGTGTCATTTTGTGAAACAGAGTGGTAATTTTAATAAGAACTAAAATAGTTTTGTAGCACTATTTTGAAGAGCTAACAGCTTGCACTATGTAGGTACTCGCCAACACATGGATATTCGTAGATCTATCCTAAAAGTTGGGGTAAGAGATAATGCATTGTTTCTGACATTTGTGGGATAAATAATTCTAAGACTGCTTAGGGCAACAGTTATTTCAAATGAGGTTTATCCCAGGAGAAATTATGATTGTTAATCAGCATGACAGAAAACAATAATTGCTTGCAAAGAAGCAAAGTATTGAGGTGATTAATATAATCTGAAATAAAATGCAGTAGATTAACTTGTACAAGTGCTGATTTCTTTCAGGTACGTTAGCAAATCAATCAGCTGAAGGCCAGATTTTGCTCATACTTTCTGTATTTACTGTAAAGTAGGGTATCTCAGTTGATTTTTATGGACTTCACTGAAATTATTTCTGATATACATCAGATGAAGTGGTAACAGTCTGGTAGTGATGGCACCAGATTTCTCCCTCTGTTTCTTTGTCTCCTTGTCTCTCTGTCCTTTCAAGGCTTGTAGAGTAAACCCATTTGCTTACCCACTGTAGTTGTTTAACTTGTCCTCACACCAGTTGCCAAATATGGTAAAGTGCAGAAACATTTCACACAATTTATTTTGTATTTATTCTCACAGTTCTATTACCATACCAAGAGCTTATTTAAAAAAATTTTTTTGCATTATTTTATACCCAGAAGGTTTTATATCTGCTGAAAACTTGCATTGCCATTACAATTGGAGTTAAATATATACACAGAATTCTTTAAAAGAGGTAATCCACAAGAAGAGTAGTTAAGGCCTGTTACATGTCATTGGTGTTCTTAAGAATAGAGTATGCTGCTAAAAGTAAGTTACACTGAATTAAATAAGTATTTGTATTTGAAGTTATATGTGATTTGTTTCAAAGTTACTGAATATGGCTTCTGAAGAGAGGTTCCTGGCAATAATTCTCAGTTTACAGCATGTTTCTTAGGATTCAAGAGTAGGATTATCAGTGGGTGTAAACTGTGTTACTGGTCACAGACACTGGGATAAAGCAAATAACAAAGGACAATTTTTGATCACTGATATATAGTTTCTGAAGCTCTAGCATCTAGTTTGTATGTACAGTCTCAGAATCCTTCTTTGGTTGGATCTAGAATTACTGCCACTGTAGACTGTGGCAGAAAGGAGAGGGCCACTTCCCCTCTATCCCCAGAAAGCCTGCCCATTCCCAGCCAGTCGCACCAGCCGGTTAGCACACATAAGGTTATGTTCTCACCAAATGAAAGTCAACAGTGAGTGACTCCCCAAGTCTGTGCATCATGTCTGTTTTCTCTTTTGGCAGTACAGAATGCTACAGGCTTTGCAACAGTTTATTTCTGAATTGATTTATTATAATTGGGAAGTGATGTTTCGCTCTGAACAGCTGTATGAGGATGTTAACAATTTCAGTTTACATTTATGCTGCCAAGAAGAAGGAACACAAACGGGATTTCAAACTTATAATGTTCTCTCACTCTAATAGAAGCTGCTGTGTGCTGTTTGTGACTGGTACAGTCCTTCACCCAAAGTTATTTTGTCTGATGATAAAACCATGAGTGTATGAAGCTTGTACATTTTTCATCTTTTTTTGACCTTATCTTTTGTGAGTGGCTTCTGTGAAGGTATCCTAACTATAGGAAGCACCTGGCAAACATATATGATATCTATGCTGTGATAAGCAGTTATGAACAAGAAAGTAGATCTGTCAATTCTGAACTATTCATTGTTAAAAATACTTTGTTGATTTAGCTGATTGCAAAATACATTATAGAGTGCCTAACAGCTGCTATAACATTCTTAGTCAAGAAAGTTCAATAGTTATATTGTACAAGACTTTCTGTAAGAGCTTAATACTGATAGGAACAACATGGATTAAAACAGCAGGGTTGAGAAGAACTGCTAACCCATGTGCTTCTTTAAAATACTGCAACTACTTGTGGCACAAGCTGATTAAGTACAAATTGGGAAGTCTTTAATTTGTTAAAAAGATTAAAGTGAAATTACTTGTTAATATTCAAGTCTCTCTTTTCCTACTTGTCAGTGTTGTCAGAGATGTTGGAGTTCTCCCTCTCATGTTTCTGGTGATATGTCTCTTTTACAGTCTTCAGATTTCTTGACCAACTTTACCACCTTGATACAGCGAATTCTCTATTGGATAAACACCAGGGTATTAAAAACCATATTAAAAATTTTGAATTGTTTTTGAAGAGCAACAGAAACAGTCAATGCTGGTAAGAGATAGTAAGGCCAACATGAAAATTCTATCCACATTACAGTATTGAAGTTGTTTGAATAAGATTTTTTTCCTCTTAGTTAAGCAGTATTTTGTGTATTCAGCACTTCAGCATAAGTCAGAGATTTGTTTCACCCAACTTTAGCTGACTAAAGATAGTTTCCTAGTCTAAGCTGTGTGTTTAAGAGGATGATTCATTTCAGCTCTCTCAGTCACCAAGAGGGGTCTCATATCTCAGGCATCCTAGAATAGGATGAGTCACTCAGGAGGTTTCTTTCTTCCCTGTCTATAGGAGCATCTACATAAGTAGTCTGGACTAGCTTAACTTTCAGGCATCTAAGGTTAGAGGTGATGAGTTCTGCCCTAAGTTTAATACCAAATATAGAGACGTAGCTGAAATTCCAGTAGACTTACTTGACTCATGACTAAACATAACCTATGATATTATATAACCTTGCTCCTAAGAGCCTTTTTTTCATGCAGCGATGTTCTTTTAAATGACAGAATTCACTTACCAATCTTCACTGCTACAAGGAAAAACAGAAACCAGGTTTTGCTTCATTTTAGAGTATCTATCATTGCTGATACTTTTATACCACTCTTTGGTGTTGATGGTAAAAAGTTATTTCTCCTTTAACTTAAAATGTAATTGAGCAGCAAAGTAAAGAAAAAAGCATGGGAAGAACAAAATGAGATTAAAAGGAATCAACAGGTTAGTAGCAAAGTTGGTAGTATATATAAGGCAAAAAGCACTTGATTGGACTTGGAAGAAAGAAATAATTCATTTCCTGAATCCAATTAAGTGTCTACACCAGTAAATTGAAGAAAAATATAATCAGTTCTAAAATAAATATAAAAAAATAGTCTTTTTGAGACTGAAAAGTAGTCAGTGGCTGAACAAAAAGAGTAAACAATGGAAAGAAAATAAATTCTGTAAGGAAATAAACTCCTTTGTGCAAAACAAATGTTGGCTGCTAAAATAGCATTAAGTAAGGGGAAAGAGAAGAAAAAAAAATCTTGACAGATGTGTTTTGTTACCAGCTCTTCTGCTAAGCTTCCTTTTGGCTTTTTAAAGTTGCAGTGTCTCCAACACCAAATGGATTGTCTTGGTTGCCCATTTCAGTCTGACCTTGATGCTCAACTGAGCCTGGGATAGACTTCACAGAATCTCAGAATATACTGAGTTGGAAGAGACCCTCTAGGATCATCAGCTCTGACTCCTGGCCCGGCACAGGACCAAGAGTCATATCATGTGCCTGAGAATATCATCCAAATGCTTCTTGAACTCTTTCAGGCTTAGTGCTGTGACCACTTCCCTGGGGAGCCTGTTCCAGGGCCCCTCCACCCTCTGGTTGAAGAACCTTTTTCTAATATCTAACCTAAACCTCCCCTGACACAACTTTAGGCCATTTCCTCAGGTCCTGTCACTGGTCACCACAGAGAAGAGATCAATGCCTGCCCCTCTTCTTCCCCTCACGAGGATTCTGAAATCAACAGTAATGTGCCATTTGTTGGTTTCACAGGCAGATTGGAGTAGTAGGGGGAACAGGAGAAATCAGTGTGGTGGTATTTCAGGTGTGTAATGCATGCAGTTGGCAGTTGGTAAATAATAGAAAATATCAATAAAAATAATTAAGAATACTTCTAGATGCAAAGCAAAGTTTTCCTTAATGTAAATTCTACACATTTTATCTACTCTATTTGCACAAGACATGCATTAATTCATGAAAACTTGATTATGAAAAATACGTAACTCCGTATTTCATGAAACACTGAAGAAGCAAGTTAATGAAAAGTTATCTTCTAATGTATATTTTCAGATCTTTCCTCATCTCCCAAATATTTAATTACTGTGTGCTATAGTTTGTGTATCTTAGCTGTGGTTTTGTCCTTTTGCTTTTCATCCCAGTCTTTTACTTAACTTTCTCCTCTTTTAATTCTATAGTTTAATTTGTTTGATATTCTGGTTGGTTACATTGATTGGAAGAATGTTCAAATTTACAGGTTAACACCAGGTTGGCATATATTATAACCTGAAAAAACTTTTAATATTTTGGAGCTAGAATTTCCATGATCGGACTCAATCTAAAAGAATTATTTCTAAATTTTGTTGTTGTTGTTGTTCTGATTTAGTCCATATGACTTTATTATTTACAGTGGAAGAAAAATATTTCCTTTAGTATAAAAGTTCTTTGCAAAGAACATTTGAAGACCTTTCTGTGGTGGTTATACAGCTTGAGTTAAAAAACAAGAACTGCCCTTGCTGTGAAGCACTTTCCAACATTTTCAAGGAAACTGGAGTTGATCTTACCAGGTTTGAACTTTGAAAAACTTTCCTGTGTGTCTCTCATTAAATTTGTTGTAGCTTTAAGTAGCTATGAAGGTAGAAATAGGAAGGTAAAAATATCCAATAGGTTCTTCAGTCCACCCAAAGAAAGCAGAGCTCTGTTTGATCACTACAAAGTAACTGTACAAATGCTAATTCAAAGTAGGCTAGTTGGTTAAAAACAAATAATTGCTAAAACTGCTTAGCAAGAACTTGATGGCTTTTTCAGCCCGTGAGTATTTAGGACTGTCTTATGAAAGGTAGCTTCAGATTGAACTGAAGCATGAGAACTTCAAATGCTTGGGCACAATTATACAGTGTATTTAACACAAAAAAACCTAAACTAGATATAGGTTTTGTATTCAAGTTTTATTTTAGACACTGAAAGTGCCTCTGAATATACTGGACTGTGTTTTTAGCACTACAGATGCACTGAACTATATTTTTGTAATCGAAGTCTGGAGTGAATATAGTATTGTGTTTGTGTGAGAAGTAGTTTATCAGGCTTGTATACTTCAGATTTGAAAAACTGTTTGTTTTATGAATGCAAGGAAGAATGTTTAATACAAGCCATTACATGTGCACATGAAGTTAATACTTTATAATGTTTGTATATAATCATGTACTTGAAAACTCTGGGTCACAATCTTATCTGGTATAAATATAGCTCCAGTGATAACATATGAGAATCTGGCATGGTTTGTTTTAATCACATTTCTTTACCTATGTTGCTAATTACAGCTTTCGTTATCATGAGTGGGGAAAAAATTACAAGTTACTGCTTAACTGATGTGCTTTTTGCTCCTTCTTGTTTGTTAAATAAACAAACAGTCTGATTTTTCAGATTCTAAAGTACACCATATTTGTTTTTTAGTCCTGTCACTTTTCCATTTATAAAATGGGACACCATTTTATAAAAAGTTTGCTTCAAACCATAATTCAGTCCTATTTGACTGATGTAGTTGTGTAGATTTGATTTTTTTTCCATTTATCTTAGTGTATTCCTATACAATAGTTTCTTGGATAGATTAGTCTTAAAAAAAAATACAAATGCAGTAAAACAGCGACCTGGATAAGCTCTTAGAGATGTCACTTAACATTACTGTAGCCAGATTATTTTCTGTTAATATGTAAACACCTCATCTTCAATGTAATTTTTTGTGGTGGTTATTTCAAAGTATTTTTGCACAGACTTTGCCTAGAATATTTGTTTACCTGGAAGAACTGCAGTTTCAACAAGGAGCCTTAAAATTGTCATCTCTAAAAATTTAACCTTTTCATAATTTTCTGTGTATCCTGTATATAAACTTGTACTGGGTAGTAACTGAAGGCAGACAGACACTTTCAGGTATTTCTGGATGATGAAAATTCTAAAATTCATAAGAAATGTTACATTTCTTTAAATAAAGCTTGATAGGGAGAAAACTATTGTAGGGATTTGATGCTACATTATGACTTTAAGGAAAAATTCCTTAAATGCTGAAATACCACAGATTAGCTTTCCATTAGTGTGTAAAAACAGAATGTTTAGTGGACCATACTTTTGTTCTGAGTGTCATTAGGCTGCAAATGCCTAAGAAACATTTAGGTGTCAATTCAAGAAAACTCATAACTGAAAGCATATGTTCCTGAGAGGAAACAAGCTGATTTCTTTTTCTCATTTGTGCATGCAAACTTAATGACTTTTTGTGCTTTGGTTTACAGAATTAGGTGCAAGTTGTGATTCTGTTTTTTAAGCATATGGAGTAAACACTGTTTTCCCAGATTCGTCTCTCTGTGGAACTGGAAGGACTGAATATTCAGGGCTTGAGTCCCTGAGAACTGACAGATGTTTACGTGCCCAGTATTTTTATTCCCCTCTGTTTATAAACGTGCATATCTTTTCACTTAGGCATGTAAGCATTGTTTGGATATTGTAGGAGCTCTGCTTAGAAGTTACTGTTGAAATATGTCAATACTGTATTTCTTTGATGGTTTTTTCAGGTAATGAAGAAGGCATCCAGGAGGCAGCAGAACCTGATGGCGATGCAAGGTCAGAGAAACCAGGGCAGCTTGCTGTGGAGACTGAAGATTGGGATGGGCCAGGTAGGGAAAAACAACGGAAAGCCAAGAGAAATTTCTTAAACTAGATTCCAATATTTGCTATTTTTATTATTTTAGTAGATAGTTATGCTTTGCATTGATTTTTAATGAACTATTTCTTTTATGATTCTTTGGACTCCAGGATATTGACAGGTAAGTACTAAGATGACTTTCTTGAGTGAAAAAATGGTTTTGGTTAAACCATTTTGTAAATTGTTCAACATAAAATGCCTTGTGTACCTACTTGATGTAAAGATGTTCTTGCTGCTTAGAATTTTGGGATCAAAATTTATCGGTAAGTTCTTACTTCCATGGTTGAATTAAGGGAGAAGCTTTTCTGCTCTGTTTTCTGATGCCAGAAGACTAGCAAGCGCCTGGGTCTCTTCTCAACCTTTGTGCCAACATTTAGCAGTGTACTGAGCTTACCAAATAGGTAAGCTACTGACATTGTCAAGGACTTTTTTTTACCTATTTTAGCCTGATAGAAATCATTGAGCACACCTGGTCATTGATTTCATGGAAAGAGAAATTCAGATTGCAACTTCAATTAAGTATTAGAACTTCACATAAAAACAGTACTTCTGCTGTATAAGTGAAGTACTTCTACTGTATAAGTGAAGGTGGTGCGAGCATAACATTGCTAAGATATAAGATGTAATGATAACATTGCAATATTTCAAGTATCTGTTCAATATAAGAATGTAAAACCTCAGCTGTACCGTAAAAGTACCTAAGGCACAGGGGTAAGTTGTATTTTTCAATTAGGCAGTTCTGCAGCTGAATTCAACACAATGTGTTTATGGGTATGCATTTGGAAATAGGCCTTAAAAATCCATTATATTAACCATAGTCAAATAGTACTGTTAGAAAATGTACATCTAAAGCCAAACATGGTCTAGCAATATGTCTTATGGAAATTTTCCCTAAAAAGAATGAGCATATCAGAAAACAGTTCCAGAAGCGCTCCATCAATAATTTATAATGCAATAATAATATTTCATTAGAAAAATACCTATATTTCCATCACATTTTCATCCTTGCTTGATTTTACAAATTAATGTATGCTCTTCAGGAAGAGAAGAACTAAACTAATGCTAATTTTCTGAAACCAGTAGCTGAAAAATACAATGCAAACAAAAAAGAAGACATAGTATATCTAATTAAATATTTTTAATGATAATACACGAAGAAGTTGATATTCTATATAAACACTATGGTGCTATATAAAAACAAGATTTACTACTATAATACACTACCGTACATTTAAAATAATGCAAAATATGTATTTGGATGCAGCAGAATGGCCTTTTCCAGCTTCATAGTAGATTTAAAAGCTATCAGTATTCTCCATATGACTTGTTTTCGATTTCGTTATAAATAAACTCTTTCTGAAATTTGTAATTTTTTGTTGCATTTTTGGTTTTAGTGTATTTAAACATAGTTGAATATGCTTTTTATGGGCTGTCACTGCTTTTTATATGAGCTACCTTATACAGAAGTTTCTGAGTTCTTTTATGACACTACGGAGTAAAACGAGATTTTTTTTTATTCTTTTGGGAAAAAAAACAGCAGGATGTGTGTACATCTTGTAATATTTATTGATAGCTTTGACATGTGATAAAATGGAAATCAAAGCTGAATGTGGAAAAATTCCTTTTGACTTTTGAAACCTGGTGACCAAAACCAGTCATTCTCTACAAGGGTATTTAAACATGTGAGAAAAGGAATGGATACATACCACATCCCATACTCTCCATCATACATGAAATTTAGTTGGTTATTTATTCATATGGAAAAAGAAGTGATCAACAGAAGATCATTTTCAACCATGCAGTACAAAGATGACATCTTTCAGTTCTTTGAAAAGAAAAAAAGCAAAGCATGAAATATTTTGCTTATTTTGGAGCATATTTTAGCACAACACAAAAAGAACCATTGAAAATTTTGCTTCATCAAATTTTTCAACTGGCAATAGAGGCTTTACCTCAAAGAGCAGATGATGATACATTCTTTGTTATCTGAGCTGTCTCTGGTCTCCTTACCATCTCCACTGACTGTGTTCTGCATGATACAAGTTGCTGTCAACTGATAATGTGAACTGTGACAACTCAAGAATTTATATAAATAGTAGAGCCGTTTTGTTATTTTAATATTTTGTGTCTTTTTTTAGCGCTAAGGGAACATATTGTGATTTTCAGAGCCACTGCTTACCAGGAACTGAAGTTCTGTGGGTTATCCATTAGCAGTAACTTACATGCGGATGAGTCAAAGTTAAGCTTCTGGCATTAATTAGTTTTATTTTGTTTGAAAATTTGCATTGTTAAGTGGTTCACATGCATTCTCAAGTCTTTGTAATTAGAATGTTTTTATGAAGAAAAATCTAAAGTTAAGAGTTTCTACTGAAGCAGTCTTTCAGATCACAGAGTTTTATGACCTTCACTGACCATCAAGGAATTGCAGAGATAATGCCTACTCTGTGTAGTCACTTTGAGTGTTACCTGAATGTTTTTCAACTATCCTCAGTTTTCATTGTTCTTGGCCTCAATTTTTAAAAAGTCTTTTCATTGAAAAGGCTACTCTGAAATAACGGAAACTGAGATCAATAGGCTGTATACTAACACACACTGATCCTTTTTCCAAAATAGCTGACAGCAGAAGTCTGAGGAACAGTAAGAGCAAAGCAAGGCTGAACTTAAGTATGTTTTATGGAAAAAGACTTAGTTTTTAAACATGGAAGCAGAGATAATTTTACAGCCTTATATATGCTGTTTGCCTTGATACATGGAAATCTATGGTTCTATAGCCTTTGTATTATTGCTGAGATATCAACGCGAGTGAGGCTGGTGATCAGTGCTTTAATACATAACGAAGAGAGAGTGAATCTCCTATATGTCTTCTATACAGATCATCCATCACATTAGAGAATAGGATCATTCTGGTTTTTACTGGATATGTGTTCCATGCTTTCATATCAAAACATTCATAAAATTTCTGGAAATTATGGATACTAGGCACCTCAACTAAAATATTGTCGAAGGCAATATAAGGAAATTATGTGTTATATGCCATCTTGAAAGAAAAAGAAAAATTGTTTAGAGATTTAGAAATGAGTGCATGTTTATCATCTAGTAATCATGCCTGTATTGGTGGATAGAAATTCAGTCCTTCATACTTATCATCTTAAAACACAGCAAATATGAACTGTAACGAAAGGAGAAAAGGTTTGAATTAAGATTATGAATTATAACTTGAAAGTTTCTAAGAACAATTTTTAGACTTTCCAAAAGCCATAATAAAAGTGAATGTTGACTTCATCCAGAAGAGAATTTAAAAAAAAAACCAACAAAACAGAAATATCCAAGTTTAAAATAAATGGGAAAACAGTGGATGTAACCAGATGCTAGAACTGTAATACCAAGTTAAAAAAAGTATAAAAAAGAGGAAAACAAACTAAAAGTCCATCATCAGCTTCATTAATAACAGTAAGATGATATTTTAAAATATGGTACAAAAAAATAATTCAAAAATTGTAGAAAATTGGTATTGATCTGTTAGAAGTCCAGACTCTTAATAGTTATAAAGTAATTTTAATATTCCTAGTCTGCTTAAAACATATTTGTGCTGAAAAACTTATTTGACTGTTGGTGATGACTGTACCTCTGTACTATCTAATTTAAGCAGTCTGATAGTTTGAATTTAACTTTTTTTAGGGGCTAGATGATCCATTGCCCTATGGTCAACTACAGTTTTAAAAAAATTTTGATATTTCTCAAATAAGTTCAAAATCAGTAAAGGTTGGTCTGGATAATGACAGACCACATGACAGTGGTCCCACTGGAAATAAGGGGATAAGTGACGTAAGACCCTTTTATTAAGAGACAACCAGTAAGAATGCCAACCTGTGCAGGTTAGTGGAAAAAAAAATATATCTTCTAAACCCAACATAATAATCTCAGCTAAAGTATATTTAGTTGTTTGCAATATGTTTAAAATCCTAAGAAAATGCTGAATAATGGATATGTATTGCTATTGACAAACCTGAATACCTTGACATGTTAGCTCTAGAAAAATTTAAGTTCCTGTATAATTAAATATGAAGTCATGTGCTTCATATTAATAAATGT
The DNA here is from genome assembly GCF_036250125.1 of Pseudopipra pipra. Lineage (NCBI taxonomy): Eukaryota > Metazoa > Chordata > Aves > Passeriformes > Pipridae > Pseudopipra > Pseudopipra pipra. The sequence goes on along the minus strand of NC_087549.1, from coordinate 19,395,866 downwards.
TTTCATAGAATCCTTAAGGTTGGAAAATACCTGAAGATCATCGAGTCCAACCACTTTACTACAGAGCAGTGTGTCCAAAAAAGTCTTGAGATTTAGTGAACCAGGGCTGAGCCCAAACGGTAGGGTTGTGGCTAACGGGTCTGTTTGGGTTCTCAAATTACCTTGCTTGTCTTGTCAGCAGCCTCGTTTGATGGTGAAACAGGGTTCTGTCTCCTACAGTCACGCGATAAGAACGATGTTAAAATTTGGAACAGGTTTAGAGAAGAGCCACTAGAATGTTGAAAGGACTGGTATTATGAAGAAGTCTACATCCTTTTCCTATTTATTTTATCAAAGATATATTAATGTTATATTAAAGGACAACCTGATTATGAACTCCTTTAAATTCAGAGTGAAAATCTGATAACAGTGGACACCTCTTTCTAGCAAAATATCAGAAGGTTAAATTGATGTTGAAGCACCACAATTTGAAACACAATGAATGGATTTTAGTGCTTAAAGTCATTATTGAAGCATTTTATAAAAAGTCATTTATCTGTCATTATTCAAATTCAGGATGAAATACTTTCCTAAAGAACATGATCCAGTTCTGTGGCAAACACTGGACTTTTAAAATGAGATAGATTCCACTAGGGCAGAGGATAGACTGGCTGACCATGATAATTCCTTTTAACTCCAATGAAATTAATAAATTAATATACTATATGTATTACTTTTATAAATATTGTACCATTTGGATGCATTTATAATGAATAAATATTAACAGTCCTCATAAGTAACTCCCAATTTTTATTATTAAGAATGATAACTTCTCTGTGCTCTTCTCATTATGCTGTAGTGATGATAACTTCTCTGTGCTCTTCTCATTATGCTGTAGTGATGAAATAAAACAATACAGTAGAAGACAACCTGTACCTATTCTGTAATATATAAGGGAAAGTTCTTTTGCTGTAGACACATGGGACACAATTTTCTAGTTCTGACTAAGCCAAAAAGCTTTTCCAGATGCACTCCACCGTCCTGTGTGCTGAATTCTTTTGACGTTCTTCCCACAGTTCCAATAACCAGAGTGTTTCAGCCATCACTGAATCTGTATCTGGCTTTTAAGACAGAGAAATATTGTCTGTGTTAGCAATTGAGGAACTGAGTATAGGGCATTGACAAAGGTGGAATTAGTGCTACTCAGAGAAGTCTTGGTCCTAAGGAAGAACTGGATCTCTCTCTTCTTAATTCATGTGTGCTATACTAGATTGTCTTTATTCCTTATCTGAGCTCTTAATTTTATAGTCATACAGGAGCACAGCTTTCTTACAGAATTGTGCTGATTTTGTGAGTTGGATAGCTTGAAAGTCAGTCTCAGAAGTATCTGAGTTATTCTTGGAAAGTGAGAAGATGTGATTTATCCACATGTCCAAAAATGGAAAAAAAACAAACAAACAACAAAACCCCACAAAAACAAAGACAAAACCAACCAAAACAAACAAAAAACCCCTATGCAGTAGAAAATAAGACCCCAAACTCTCTTTGTCAGTTCATGGTAATTTTTATGTATTGTTTACATTCATCTCCACATAAAGGGAAAGTTTCCCATTTGTAAAATTCTGCCTCCAGTAAATCAACAGAACTGCTATTGGTTATAGTAAAGCAGTATGAAGTTCCAATTCATGTTCCATCACAGAAGACACATCATAACTCGTATACATGTATCAGAGAACTGTTGAAAAAAGCAACAAGGGTAGTTAAATATAGCACAGTATAGTTTCTTTAAATTACTATTACAGATTGATGTTTTTCTTAAAAATTTATCAGAAAATTTAAGCAAAATAGTAAACAGGAAACTAAAGAGCACTTTAAAATAATTATACATTGAGCTATGCTACTATTAATGTTTAATAAAATGTAGAAACAAGGTTTCATGTGAATTCTGGTGTATTGCTTTAGTGAGTTGTAGATCAGAAAGGTTCTAGTACACATTGGACATGCCAGTTTCACATTTTTACCTTCTATAAAAGGTATTTTGAAAAGCTTTTCTGAATAGTTTCCCTGTAACCATTCATGAGAATAACTGCAAGTATATATTGATTTTGGGGTTTACTCTGCATTAGTAGTAATACAATGAACAGTCTGGGTTACAAAGCAAAACTGTGTGGTATAGAATGAAATGGTTGGTAGACTGCTGCAAGATGGAAACAGACATTAATGATAGTCTTTTTTTTCCCCTTTTTCTTTTTTTTTTCTTTCCTTTTTTTTTTTTTTTCCCTTTCTTTTTTTTTTTTAAACTGGTCCTAAGAAGGACTTGGAGATTACTGTCCTGATTTTGTTTCTTTTTTGATTGGGGAAATGTGGTAGATATAAGATCTTGGAAATGCTATTTGATGTAAATTAACAAAAATCCATGAAACATAGTTAACCATAGATATAGTCTGACAGTAAGAAGAATATTGTGAAGAAGCAGAGGAAATCATAGAACGACTGTGTGTTACTCTGACAGTGAATCGGTATTATCTCTGCTATCAGATAATGCAGTTATCATTAATTTTCACATTTGCATTTCAATCTTTGGAAGGAAATGACTCTTGCCGGATGAAGATAAGAGCTCTGTACCACTATAATGAACCATCATTTTATCCCGATGCTTTGTATCCATATGAAAATGAGGCTGGGTGGTGTGGTATGTGAGGAGGGGGTGGGGGGGTCATAGAAACATTATAACAAAGTGTCAAAAATCACTACAGACTTTTGGAGCCCTTAATGAAACAAGAGGCAGTCTAAATAAATCTTCTGTAGTGAAGTGGGTATTGGATTAAAAGCAGAGAGCTGGGCTCCCAGGCTCCAGGGGTTGGAAAGGAACCTTGTAGAAGCAGGGGAGGATTTCTGTGGACTTGATCTGTCCATCACGAGTTTGGAACTAGGAGGAGGCCAGGTGGACACAGAATAACAAAAATAAGGGCCTAGGAGTCATCAAGTTAACCCTGTCAGTCTAGGTCTTATTTTGACACTTGAATTCTGTTAAGGGAGGTTTAGTACATGCTAGTGGACCACTGTCTTCATGGTTTGGCCCTGTATGAGCCTGAAGGGTGAGAATGTGAGAGCAACTGGATGAATTCACATGGAAGTAGCAACCAAACCTTTGCTGTCATCTTTCCCATGACAAGTTTTGACTTTCGTAGGAAGGAAGTTGTTCCATGACCTACTGAGCGTGTGGAATAGATGGGGAGAATTTTCACCCCTGACAAAATGAAATTATGCCCATTAGCCAGAAATAGTGGTCACCAAAGCTTTAAGAGAAAAATGATGTGTAAAACAGTTCCTCTAAAGTCATATGAACAGGCAGTAATAAATTTTGAAAAGTAAGAAATACTTCCTGTCATGATGACACTTGTTATGGTGACTTCTGTAGCATCCCTTTCATGATTCGAGGTGCAAATATGGTAGAATTCTGTAAACCTGGAGATATGTGTTGCCTCATCTGACTTGCAACTTAAAATATCAAAAAGAGTGAGTTCATCACTGAATACTGGAGCCCTTGTCAAGCATTTCAACTGTTTTGTCAGTTGGGATGCCATTTCCTTATCATTATATCCCACAGTTAACATATACATGTGAATTTAAATTTAATTTCAAAATCAGTTGCTATAGAAATGAGCCTAGTTTAGAAGTAGCATTTTCTTGTATATGCATTTCACATGTGGAGAACTTTATTTAAACAATTAGCCTTTTAAAATATTTTCAAATGCAAAACATTTTTATGCAAGTCAGAATGCTTTGAAAAAGTGAAACTATCTAGAACCTTCAAGTCTATTAGCTTTTCATTTGATGGTATTCATTTACTCTTTTTGGTCCTTATTTACTCATCAAATGTTTATGTGACATAGTAAGGCTTTTAATTTTCATTGTGTTAGGTGTAAATTGTTCTTTGGAAACAATCTTGATCTGCAAGTGGGCAAGTTTCTAGACTAGTGTTGTGGTTTAGGAGCAGTACTCCCTAATTGAATGACCCCTCTCCCTTTGCTCACTCCCCTCTCCCCTCTGACAGGCAATACAAAAGACAGAGATAAAAACGCTTTACTGGAAACAGCAATGAGATAAGAAAATGAACAGTCACAGCAGCCATCCTAATAACAACAGTGTAAAAAAGAGAGGATGTTTTACAAGCAAAATGCTCATTGATGCAATGTGACCCCGAGGCAAAGAAGAAAATGGCTGGTGGACCCTTCATGTGCCACCTTTTCTTCCTGTCCACAAGCCAGGCCCCTCCTTCTTGGAAGTGAAAATCCCTTCCTTCCACCCCCCCACCCGTGATGATTTGGCTAGTATGGAATAACAACCTAGACACACCATTATGGCTCCAGGCTCTGCCCCCTCACAGATATTGCAAAAACTTAAGCCTGTTCTTGTCCACAACCAGGAAAACTAGGTAGACTTGAAATTGATCCGGTATCTTCCTGAATTCTTTTGTACTTGGGTATGTCCAGCATGAAGCAGGAACATTGGCCTGACTTGTAAAAGGCATTGACCTCCACGTGAAAGGTGATAGACATTAGAAATGTATTCTATTCTGATTGGCATTTATGTTTCAAGCACAAAAGACTTCTTGTTCACTGAAAAAAGTTGATAGCTGGGAAAGGCATGTGCAAGGGAAGAATGATCAGATTCACTAGGTACTTCGCTTTGGACATGATACTCTATATAGTGGATATTATGTAAAGTACAAATCCCCGTAGGTCACAGTGAAGGACTCCTAGTCTGTGAAATTCTGCGGGGAATCAATGAACATCTGCATTACAATACATTGTTTCTTGTAGTTTCATGCACCGAGGGACCTGCAGAGGCTGGCAGAAAGCTTTGCACTTTTCAGCTGTCTCCATTGGAGTTTGGTCATAAAGGCAATATAACACCCTGGTAATTGCAAAGGACTGGGAAACAATGTCTGGTTTTGGAAACAGATGGGGTGAGAATCAAAAGGGACATGTAATTGGTCCACAACTATTTTTTTCTTTGTTGTGTTTTTCCCATAAATTCAGCTAAGATTATTGCATGCAGAATACTGCATAGCAACACCAGCTTGAACAATTGAAAGACGGATGTGTTAATATATTGGACTGTATGCACAACGTGGTGTTATTTAATGTGCAAAGCTGTAGTCCCGTAGTTGGATACAAACACCTAATGAGAGATGCCAGTGACTTTATTTCTTAAATTGACAGGTTTCAGTTGGTTTGAGTGATGAATCCTGTGTTCAGCATATCATTAAAGAAAATATTTTGATTTTCAAAGTACATTTGCATCCTAACCCTTCAAAAATGTTTTATTTACTCTCTCTTAAAACATCATAACATAAAAGTTGGAATAATACAAAAAAAAAACAACAAAAAATTGTCACCAAGAAACATTCATTGTATCTCCATTCAAGATAACTAACTTTTGCTAAGAGTAAAATTAATGTGACACATGATACTAGTATTTACACAATTCAGAAGGGTTCAGAGTCAGAAAAAGAAACAGGACATTGTGGTCATGGAGCTGCAGTTGAGTCCTAAGGGCAAAAGTCCTCTCTCGCTTCTGACCTTGACTTTCTCAGTGTCTGTGTTTAGCTCAGTGAGACCAGTTTAGCACACATTTGGGTTTAGGTTTAATGGCCACATTTCATTTTTCAGGGTTCTTTACCATTGCATGCTTGAAAGTAGGATATGGATAGAATAGGGTTCTTATTTTCTCTCCTTGATTTAGGTATGTGTAAATGATCTTTGTAAAGTGCAATAATGGTCATCACACAAAAATGCTACAATAAACTCTTTCATGCAATCACTCAGCACGTATTCACCAACATGGCACAAGTAAGCATGGTTGTCTTAATAGTGTCAGACCTCATTTTTATCTCATTACAAAATGTGTAGTTCTTTAAACATGTTCTAATGGAGTCTGTGAGAAACCCCAAAACCAAATATTCAGAATTATAGGCCAGAGTTAAAACTAGTAAGATATTTGGGTAGGCAGAAGTAATAATGATGAAAGCCTATGTTTGGAAAGCAGTAATTGTACAATGACCACTCTTCCCAGTTTTTCCTGCAGTCAGTTGATTACCTTAGACCTTCTAAAATAGCTGTATAGAGGACATTTGGTTCCCATCTCCTCTTCCCCCAATAATGTGCACTTTAATAATCAGATTTGATTCCAAAAACTATTTTTAATCTATAGCATATTAAATCATATTCATGGGGAAGATGCTTGCATATGCCTGTTTTGCCAATGTGGGCAGGCAGTCCAGTGAATACGTTGCATCTTTTATGATACATTAGAGAAAAAATGAATCGAATTGTCCCATCACACCTTACTCTTTCTCTTTGCTTCCCTTTGTCTTCCTCAGGACTGTTAGGCAATATATTCAAGCTGGAAACCTTGACAAGCCGTATTTGACTTCACAATATTTTTGTGGGTTAAAGATAGAAAAACTTTACAGTACTTTGCATAATTTTGTCTTAAGTGACTATTGCAGGATTACACATGGGCTTATTTTTTGTTATAAAACAATATCGTCTGATATATTTCAAAGATTGGGGGTAAAACTGTAAAAATCATTTTACTTGGAGAAAATACTTTGTTCAGGTCTGTGTTGGTCTGATTTCATGGCAATATAGTTGCATTGATTTTCAAGATGTTTCATCAGCATAAAACCACAACGATGGATTATTATGGATAATTTAGAGAGGTAATACAATGCATATACTAGGGACATAGTGTTCCAGAGCGTTGTGTGTATTCATTTTGGGCTGGGTGGTTCTTAAAAGAGACTGAATTTCAAATTACATCATTGTATGAAAAAAGCCCTTCATTAAGTTATCTGAAGTTTGATACTTACAGTGTAGTGCCAAAACTACTAATCAGTTCATAAATCTTTGGCTTGCATATATAAATAAATACAGCTTCCCATAAAACAAATTCAAGTATCTGGACAGCATTCATGATAAGCAACCACTGAGATTTTTCTTAAGATGACTATAGTCCAGTTTTAAAGGTTTCTGTAATACAACATTGTAAATGCTTTGTATTGTTTGTTACCATCTGATAAACTGTGTAAAATTTTAAACTTAATTTTCTTAATACTTCTAATATTTTGATTTCTGCTTTATCATTTTTATTGACTTTTTCTCAGAAAAAAACCCAAACCAAACCAAAACTTTTTTTCCGCTAAATTACAGAACTGCTTAGCATTTGATATTGACTGTTTTTCTAAGTTATGTATTGGATATCAACTTTTCACGGAAATTTTCTGTAAGAGGTACTCTCTAAATATGTGACTATTTCTAGCAGCCAAAAAGGGAAAAAACCTACCACAAAACAACATATATTTTGGTGTGTTGCATTCCGATAAGAGCTATCATTTAGTTTAATTACTGTATCTGGAACACTGTAACCATCAAATTTTCAGCATCTTCCAAGGAAATTATTTTCTGTCATCTATCTATTTTGATAGTTACTACTTATTCAGGTTTTTTTCTGTATTGTCACACTACAATGCGTGAATCATGTGAAATCAAAGAATGGTGTGATAAGGTAGTTGACAGGGATGTAGGACTTAAATGTGTGTGAGAGGACATCTTCAGGGGACACTGAAGAAGTGTCCTTGCGTACTGCTATGGTCCCTTTAAATATGTGCTGCAAAGCAATGGGCAGTCAGGAGCGTTGGAGTCTGTTCTAAATGATGCTTGAAGTAAGCTGCAGGTTTCTTTTATACTTTTCTGTAGGAATGCATCTGATTACAGGAAAGTCAATCTCCTTGGAATCTGCCTCTTGTCAATACATTCTGCAGTGTCATATGCATATTGACAAGCATGATGTAATAGATTAGTTGCTCAACTGATTCATTTGTCTCACATTGTTCAGTGTTCTACATACTGGGAAGCTCAGTCAAGAAATGAAATACACTAATAGTACAAAAAAACTGTGATCCTCCCTGCTAAAGAGCCTCTTGCCATCTGCTTGCTTTTTTTTCCTCATAAAAGAGACAAAAAATGGCTTGAATTTGTTAGAAAGCACATCGTATTAGTTTCACCATTTCTCAACTTCTGGGATCATTGCCCTGTAAAAATGCTATGTGTGTTTCCCAAAGCTTGGACATATCATGATGCTTATCTAAAGAGAAAAATGATATATTTTTAAAAGAAAAATGCTGACCTAGTTAGTGAGGCTGAAACCCTTCATTAATTAGAAGTCATAATTGCAATTACATGGTAAAATTAATTTATCACAAAAATAATCCTATCAGTTTTCCTTTTTGGAAAAATGGAACCAAATGATTTTAGCAGCCCATATTGCTTAAGGGTGATATTACAGTGATATTGGGTTAGAGTGAATAAAGTAATCAAGTTCTATTTTCAAGATCTGAAATTGTGAGACTGTGTCATAGATAGTTTATATATTATATGAGATTCACTTGAGTTGTAATTTTGTAATTACATGTAATATATAAAGCTCATATGCACAGATAAATCCATAAAAGGAAAATAGTGCGCTGAAATTTAAAGAGTGAATTGAAGATAACACAGCACATAATATATAGAAAAATTCGTGTAATATGGCAAGTATGCTACTGAGAATACCTTTTCTACTCTCAGGCTATTTAGACTACCTTGGTATTCAAATCTTAATGTACATTAAATGGAATTTAAGGAGGTCCACCTTGCTGGACCTCAGGCAGACTTAGCAAGTAGTGATCCTTGCGGATACCACTTTATGTATATATTTGCAAAGATGTTATAGCCATGAAATACAGTCCTTTGATGACATCATAACTGTGAAATATGACTTTATTTTGCTCACCAGCAGTCAGACCTTTGCTTTATCTATATTAAGCAGTCTGTATGCATAAATAAAGAATACCAAATACTGAAGCTGACTGCTGTAACCTAACATGGCCATCTTCAGTTGTACTCATCACTCTCTGTGATGCCCTATGGATGTCAGGGGACTATTTGTAGAGTAACTTGCTGTCAAATGTTACTAAGTTTAACATAGTCTTCTCTCCAGAAATGTGGTAATAAGTGTTGTGGTACTGTTAGACAGCTATGTGTCCAAATTCAGCAATTATTTATGCTTATTTAAATTTTAACAGTGGGCAGAAATTTATTATTTTATGTCAAGCTAGTCAAACTTGATCTTTAAATTTAAGGATCTCAAAATGCATCATTAATATTTCTTGTCCTGTTGAAGTAAATAGAAAAGTACACATTGATGTCAATGGAGTTAATACTTTGTCTGTTAATGGCTAGTTAATGTATGAATTTACACAATACTCACAATGCTCACAAATGTACTTACTTTTTAGGAGAAAGACTGTTAACCACAGTCACCAGGAGAGTGTTCATCTGCCTGCACTTTGTTATTAATGGGAGATAAGAATAAGTACACTTTTAAGTATTTGAAAATATCTTATGTCTCCAAGAAAAAGACTTAATAGAACATTGCAAGAAATCCATGCATAAATCTATCTGTCCAGACTAACCTGGCAATTGAAGATAGAAGCAGTAAGTCTTATTTTATTTTTTTTTTCTCTCCAGGTAGTAAAGAAAAAAAAATAATCTACTTTTAGAAGAATTCTTTTGGTCCTCTAGGCTACCATCTTGCAAAGTATTTATAAACTTTTAATTTAATGCGTGTGAGCATGCCACTAAACAAAGAACTACCTGCATGCATCAAGTTAAGCACATATGTATTTGTAGGACTGTGGCCTTAGGTCAGAAGCTCTTCCAAAAAGGAGCTGCCTTTATCACTGAGTACTTTCTACATACTCAGCAAACTGCTAGCTTGCATAAATTAAAAGGGTTGCAAATCAAAGCAATGCTAAAGGCTCCTTTTCACTCCTCTGGAAATGTAAAAGGGCCTTAAAGGTGGACTAAATCACTTCAGCAAGACCCAGAATTCTGAATACAATTAATAAGGACTTCAAATTGTAGCTTCTTCAGTTTTTGTTAATTACAGAACATTGGTTCATGGATTTGTTTGATTGTCTAACTTCCTATTTTGAAACATTTTTAATTAAAATGCTTATCTTAATATAGGATCTTTTGACTCATAGGTGCCTCTTAAAATGATTTTTTTTCTTTTGAGAAATAGGAGCTAAATCTTGAGGCTGCTGTTCATTTCACAGCCACTTCGTTGTCAGTGATGGGATATAACATATGTTAATTTTTCTAACTGATAATTCACTTGGATTCTGCAATCCTTCCTTTTTTTTTTTTTTTAATTTTAAAAACCCCGATTATATTTTATGGCTCTGATTACATATGTGGATACAGTCTTGTGGTGGCATAACACTCAAGAATCTTGATCTTGTTTTATTTTCTAGTGGTATGATTTACTATAACTATATATAGTAATATACCCCTATAAATAATTGAGAGAAGAGGATGCTTAAATGTTGCTCAGGGATAGAAAAGGATTGTGATGCATAATGTCCAAAATGTTCCTAAGGACAAATCTTTTCTTAAGGGAACTAGTTAATATTTTCTTTCTTTTTTACAGTTTTTTTTTTAATAAAAAGTGGCATAAATTTGACTAAAGGACTATCCTGAAATACTCTCTGTGAAGCATCAGTGGCTCTTAGTTTCTCCTGAAGATCAGTTGAATCTACTGTCTATTTTTTTAATTATTAGCAAATTCCAATGAATATTTTAGAATTTTGGCTGTTGCTCGATGATTTTCTCCAGCATCAGCTGATAAACTAAATCTTATCTTGGCAGTTAAGAGGAAAAAAAGAAAATATATCCTTTTAAAGCTCTTATTTTCTCAATATGATTTTCTTAAATGTGGAGCATCCTATTTGTATTTTTCATCAACTTTTTCCTTCAATTTTTCTTTTATACAGACACTTCCTACTCTTCACCTTTTGCCTTCCTTATGCAATATTTGTAGTAATGAAACCAGTCCATATATACTCATTTTTATTTACTTTATAAGTGTGTATTGTGAGAAAGAGGGCATGAGATTATTTATCTGAATAAATTTGCTTCATATGTGCCTAAGCTTCATATGTACCTAAGCTTATATGTGCTTTACTGTTGTTATAGTGGCCTAGTGGTGGTTCCCTGTTGTATTTGTCATCTCCACCTCCCTGCCTGCACTTGTTGTTCCCCTTCCTTCATCCCCACAGATGGTCACAGCACAGTAGCTGTCGAGGTGACAGTCCAGCAGTGCTTAGCAGAGCAGAAGTCTTTACACTTCAGTTGCTTAAAAACAATTCACAAAAAACGTGCAGCAAAAATGCAGTTTCCCCAATGTACTCGTACACGTGCTGAAGAAATGTCATTTTCCTTGTCAGTTTTTTTCCTCAATAAATAAAGCATTTTGTTGTTTCTTTTCCCTTTTGATCATTCATAATTTCTGATCATATCCTTTTATATTCTTGGTATGATTTTGTTCATGCTCTTCATTTTCACTCTGCTCTCTATTCATTCTCTTTCTGTTATTTATTTCCTTTGATTCTCTTAAAGTCCCTTTTCCATGTGGTGTGTGTCTTTCATGCATTATAATTATAAAATATTTCTGTTTTCTCTTCAAGCACTCCAAATTTATTTACCTGGCTATCTAAGTTTGGATACAGTGTTTCCTGCATCATTTGTCAAGGAGAGTATAGAGAGAAAGAAGCACACTGTTACTGCTCTTAACTTTGGTGTATTTTCAAGGAGTATCTGCTGGTGTTCATTTGATTATTTTTTTACTCAGCTATGTATATAGCACACACATAGGTATCATCAATTCAATGAAAACACCACAGAGAAAATGAATTTTATGAAATTGGGAGGAAGTTTGCAGCAAACAGTGGATTATATTGGTGTTATATAGCTATCTCATCAAAAGGTAGCAAATGCACAAGACCTTTTGCGCTTTTCAATTTGAAAGAAAATGATTTCATTAGAAAAAAAAAGAACCGTCACTCTGGATGTTGGAGAATGCCAGAGCCTGATGAAACCAGCTGAAGAGACAAACTGAGTGTACGGATGCAGATTAGCCTTCAGAAGATGAGGGTGTAAAAGGGATTTAATGGTAGGATGGATTATAGAAATCCTTGTAACAATGTTAAATAATTATAGTTCCAGCCGAGATCAAAGCAGTGCTGATTGAACCCCCTCAAGCTGTTAACACGGAGTATCTTGAAAAAAAAAAAAAAAAAGGAAAAAAACCCTCTGAGATTGGTCAGCCTGCGCTGACAGTGTCCTCTGATCTGAGGAAGTTCTGGCTGTATTGAAGGTACAATTTATGGGGGAGGGAAAAATAGAGAGAAGGATTTATGAGTCTGAGTAGCCTATTTAGGTGGGGGGATTGGGTTTTTTTAAGGGAGGAGGAAGGGGTTATTACAATCAATGTTACTGGAGTTCACACACTTACTGAATTTGCAGTAAACTTGTACTCAGTTGGCTTCTTTCCATATTGGAAAAAGGATTAAATTTCTTTAGCAGAATTCTGGTCTGTAAGAAAAATTATTAAACTCTTTTTTTTATCTCCCCCCAACACCTCCCCCCTTTTAGACTATGGTTCCTATTTACATACCTGCCCAGCAACAACTATTAGTAGTGATAACTGGAAGAACGCCTTTGTAGTAGTGATCTTTAGCTGCAGGCAGGGAGTACAGTTGCTATGCCCATTCAGTAGCATTAAACATTTATTCTCATTGCCTTGCCTTCCTGGCATTCATGCCTGGAGGATTATGCTTATGCCTCTATTAATAAAAAAGAGAAGTCAAAGTTAAATACTTATGGTTTGGTGGCATAGTAATGTGGCATAGCCAAAGCTTTTCCTTTTATACAGGTGTCTGCAAAGTGCATCACATCTAGTTTGTTGCAAAAGAAATTGTATAACTTTAATGATGTTGAGGTGTGTCTGGCTTGTTCAGTTCTGAGTGGAAAGCTATAGGGTACAACAACTGAGTAGTTAAAAACAAGGGTGGAAATGACACCTTATGGACTGGGATTGAACTATAGAATCATAAAACAGTTTGAGTTCCAACCCTCCTCCTCATGTTCCACTAGATCAGGTTGCTCAAAGCTGCATCCAGCCTGGCCTTGAACACTTCCAGGGACGGGGCATCCACAAGTAGGTCTGTCTGAAGGAATTATTTCATTTGTTCCCTGGCTTTGTGATGGGACTGGAACTGAGTGAGAACAACCATCACTGAAGTGTAAAGTGTAAACAGCTGTTTGACATCTCCTCTCTGGCATAGCCACATAGGGAAAAAGGTGGTTCAATAAGGCATCATCAGCTGTATGGCAGGAAGACTTTGCCATCACGTAGATTTTTGCCAATGAGTGACCTGCAACTGATCTTAGACTTGCAGATTTAGAAAGGTTAAATGATATTTTTTAAGAAAAAGGACCGAAAAATTTTAGGTTTCTGGAAATGCCTAGTTCTGCGAATACATACATATGGCTGTATTTTTGTACGAATATGAGTGCTTTGTTTCCTGAGTACTCCCAGTCTACTAAATGGTTATCAGAGAGTATATTAATGAACTGTTCTATATTTTAGAGAACAATGATGCGTGTCGAAACCCCAAACGTCTTCTCAAATCCCTGTGTAACAAGCTGTAGTAATAATTTCCAAATGGTTTAGTAAAATCTTGTATGAAATACTTTTACTCTTAAACCTCAAAGATAGCTTTAGTTTTGGTTTATGAGCAGTTGTATGTGACCTGTCTATGGACTTCTGTTAACCTGTTAACTTAGGTAAGCTGCTTCTTACATGTTAAAATTCTGAGTAGTCCTTTATGTTGAGGGAACCTTAAACAAATCTGTGTACCTCAGGTCAGGGATTAAGATTTTTTTAATGGTACCATCCCCAAGGAATTTTATGGCCATTTTCTTTAAAAGTATGACAGTGTTTGCAAGCATCTTGAAATATCCGTAGATGTCCAAGTTAGAGGTACAGGTTCTGTGTCTATTGTCCTAGCCAAGTCCCATGGAAAACATGGAAGACTGTCCTCTGATGATCCTCTGGAGCATTGTCTCACCATATGGGGTTTAATTGTGTAGAAAATATTGTGACTAACCTGAGCTTTCCTGTTGAAGGTGTGATCTAAGATGAGATAAGAAATAATTTTGCAGTAATTACTGAAAGATCTTGGCTAAGATCTGCAAAGTTGTTTAGGTATCTAACTCTATTTGATATATAGTGGTTTGTAAAGTTAAACATGTCTGCGGGAGCAGGGTGTAGTATTTAATCAAACTGGTAGTTACACTGCTGGATAGAAACAGATAATGCCATTAAGTGAGCTTTAAGGAGGTGGTATGCTAGTTCAAAACTACCTGGCATCAATTAAGCAAGGGTTTTAAAGGCAGTAGTGTTAAATGTGGCCTTACCTGGAATTGTAGAGTCTTGAATTCTTGGCCAGGGATCTCACAATTCTGTTTTATAAAGAGACAATTTGAAGGAAGAGTTGATGCTGTTGGACATACAGATATGCTATTTTAATGGTATAATTTTGGAGATAGTGAAAACTGATGTGATGAATGCTTTGGAGAAGAAATGACCACGCCAGCCTGTGCATGAGTTTTTAATACTGGAAATAGGAAAGCATAGTTACTTTTAGAGACTGAACATAACAAGTTTTGTGAATCAACAAAAAAATGAATTAAGATTATGTATGTAGTGTGGTTGAATTTTGAGACTGATTATGTGGAGTGCTAGTAGGAAGAGGAAGAAGGAAGAGCTGCTGAAACAGTGCTTTTAAGGACAATAATTGAAGGCAGGAGGGGAAGCCATTAGGAGTGGTTTTTTTAACTTGAGGAAGAGTTTCATAATTTCTCTTTAGAGAATGTGCAGAATCCTTTTTTTTTTACTTTCTTTTCTTCCCTTATCCCCACTGTCTAGGGTTCTGCTGGTGCTATCAAAAATGAATAATAAAAATGTGAATCAACAAGAAGTCTTGAGTTTTTTGCACATGACAAAGTCGTTCTGTATGCTTCTTTTTTTCGTGCACCAGATTAAATAATAAATTAATATCAAAGAACTAAAAAAAATTTCCTTTCCTCTCCCCCCATCAGCCTTCCCTGTTGCTTTCTAACCCTTCCTAAAATTGCGGAGGAAGAGTTAATAATGGAACTAGCTCTAGTGTGTGTTACCTACCTATTCTCACTTCTTCTTCACACTTTAAAACCCTTCACAGGGGATTTTAGAATGGGAAAATGCTAAATCAGCTCTTTCCCTGTCCTTGGCTTCTGAGCTTTTTTTTTGTCATTGTGCTATGGAAAAAAGGATCAGACTCCAAACCTTTAAGCAGTAGCTGCATTTGGAAATAATCTAAAGTAAAGAGATGTCTTTGTGCAATGAGGAACATCATTCTTCCCCTTTGTGTTCTGAAATGACAGATTATTGCCCCTTGACAGTAAATTTGAAATCAGATAACTGAGACTCACTGGATGATTTTTATCTCCAGAGTCCATGTAAATTTGTCGTATGTTCTGTGTTGTGCTTAGTGCTTGTAATAGTGCGGTACAGCTCAGAGTTATATCCAGCTGTACGTGAATGACTCGAAGATTTGGCATTTTATGTTACCAGAGGGGAAAAGAGCCTAATTAGGCTTAAAAATTTCCTAGTTATTTCTAATTGATATTACTATTTTAAACAGAAATTGTTCTCCTTTTCAACATAACTTTCTACATTTTTATTTAAATCGTGCGTACAGTATGAGTGGTTCTAGATGTAAATTAAAATACACATGATGAAGTGGGCAAACTTCCCCCTCCTTAATGATCTCCCCCTCCACCCAGGTTTGTACTTCAAGTTATGAATACAGTGTAAAGACTCTGGAAGAGAAGCTGTTGGCATTGATGTCCATTTTGTCTTTTTTTTTCTCTTTATTCATCTTTTATTAAGACATGCTATGGAGAGGAAACAAACGTTTTTAGACCTTGGCTAAATATGTGTATTGGAGATAGTTATGGCTGGTGTGTCTCATCCGTTGAACTCAGAGATAGTAATACTTTTTGCATTTGATACATTTGAGGTGCAAAGTTTATCACACACATTAAAAAAAGAAGAAAGGAAAGCTGTTGCTTATAAATTCCAGCTTTCTGGATGTTTTAGTTTGTTTCTGAAATTTTGCTAGGAAGAAATCTGTTTTATGAAGAATTAATTTCCTTTTAAATTGATACTATTTAACTTCTGAAATCTTTATTTGAATCTCTTGCATTGTGCACTGTCCTACACTATTTGGTACTTTATATGTGACTATAAACTAGCAAATCTCTCCTTCATATTTAAAGATTTCCTCTAATATTATAAATTCTAATCAAAATTGCACAAAACTGATTAGAGTACAAGCCAAAATGTACTTCCCAATCTCAAAAACATCATATAAAGCTATTATTTGAAGATGGAGTTTCAGTCACTGGCCCTCCTTTGAAGACTTTTTTTTTTAAAACTAATATTTGTTTACATTTCTGAGACAGACACCAATCTAAACCTTTCTGAGAACAAATGCTAGAATTTATTTTCACAGATTCCCCTGAATAGTTTACTGAGTGCTAATTGTAATACTTTCAGATGCTCAGGTGTTAAAACTGGTCACATGCACATGTGGATGTTTGCACATTGGAAGAACAGAGAATGCATTAATTTTTAATGTTTTCCATATGTACCAGAAGGGGGAAAATTGAAAGACATAAACTCACATGATTTTTTATACCTGTTTGTAGTAACGAATACTACAAACACTCTAAATATCTATCTGGTGTATATATCATGAAATATATTCACAACCAACCACTCGATCTTTCTGTCGTATAATTTAAAACAATCTTTTTAGGTCACCTGTTAGCTTTATGAATTCTCAGTAAGTGAACTAGGAGAGATGCTCAGCCCAGAACAAACAAACAAAGGCACATCTGAAGACTTAGTCCTCAAGCCTAATGTGTAGTTTTCAAAGGCTATAGTATGGTTTACTGACAACCATGAAATCCTACTGTACTTAGCACAGATATAGTTCATTTCATCTTCATAATGGTGTACTTTATTAATAATCAATATATATAGACTTAGTTTTAATGCAGAAACAAATCATCAAGTCTCCTTTTTTTTCTTCTGTACCAAATTCCCAATTTTGAAAAGCATAGTGTAGAGAATGGCTATTCTTTATTTCTTATAATTATGAATTTAATTGCTAAGTCATGCCTAGCTGTATCTCTTCAGTGAAGTCCCACACCCATGTGAAACACATCCCCCTCCACACCCCAGTCTTCATCTTGAATTTAATGAGGCTTTTAAGTCAAGTTAGATGGTCTTCTGAAATTTTAGATTATAACTGACTTGTCTAACTCACGTAATAGTATGGCTTGCTCTGCAATATGGTTGCACTTCACTCAAATAACTAGTCCTCAAATACTTGTCCAGACACTGACCTAGGTAAGAATTTAGAGGTGTTCATTTATGACCATACACAAAGCAACAGAACATCTCAGTGCCACCTGCAAACAAGTGTCATGGTGCTGTAGGCTCAACAGGGAATTTAGGTCCTGGCTTAGGATTTCAGTTGCACTTAAATAATATGTATTTCTAAAGCTGTGATAACTTGGACATAGATAACTAAAGGTGGTAGTTCAGACAAATCCTGTAGGTGTTCCTTTTCTCCCAGCAGACTCTTCGCTGTAACCCTCTTTGTAAGTGAAAGAGGAAGATTAATGGGGAAAAGAGTTGTGGTGTGGATTCTTCAAGAAGAAGGCATCATCCTGTTATTGTCACTAGAAATAGCATCTTCCAAGCACTGAAAAGTGGATTTGGAGATTGGGTTACTATGTAAAACAGCAAATGCTCCTGAGGTCCCAGAACAAGGTCTGAGGGATGGCTGAAACATCTTTGTGGTCTGCTGAAACTGGTGAACCAGAAAGTTTTTTATGGCGGATTTCTCTTGGCCTTTCTTGTTCTTTTGAATTTACTTTGCTACCGCTGCATCTTGAAAAAGAAGCTGGAGACTGGAATGTGGTGGAGTGGGGTTAACAGAGAACAAAGTGTCTAAACTGAGTGGGAGCTCTTGAGGTATAACAGGAAGGATTTGACAGTACTGGCACACACAGTATTCAGACCTGTGTGAAATAACTAGTGTGAAGTCTGGGTGGCATTATACTTTCTGTGTTTCTACTTTGGATGCATCTTAGAAATCATTACTAGACCACCTCAGCAGTTGTAACTACCTCGTTTTTCATTTTACCTTACTCTGTGGCTTGCATTGGCTCGGGAGAGACCAACTGGGAGCTGACAGTGCTGTGGGGACACATTTTTTTTTTTTCATGATTCAGAGGTCTGCAGCAACTCAGTCAAAAATAAAAGAATCCTTATATAAGCAAATAAAATGTGAATTTTATGTGAATGCAAGCTTCCTGATTTATCTAAAAGCATTCGCTAAAAGTACTTCATTTCTTTTACTGCTGCAATAAAATAATTTTACAGTTAGTAGCATATAACTTACAGGAGTGACAAATTTGGTACTTAAAAAATATTTAGGTTAAAAAAACCTGTCACTTCTAGTAAGTCATTTTTAGAGTGTAATCACTTTAATTCTCCTCTCTAATTTTATCACCAGGAGAAAAGCTCTGAGCCCCCTAACCTCCTGTAAAAATCTTTGCGCTGCTGCTCATGGTGGCTCCCAGTCAGAGCGACAGAATGGGGATTGAGGCTGGCATGGCTGATCTAGGAATGAGGAAACATATCTTAGTATCTAGCTGCCTAAGTGGTAGATAAACATCGTTAATGTCAGGTCACTTGAAGTCTAAGTTTAACACAAAACAATAACTTGTCAGAAAATCCAGCACGAAACTTATGACATGTTCTACTTGGACTGGAAAAACAGTAAGCATGTGGTGTCAGTAATACTGCACTGGCATAGATATTGATTTAAAGACTTGTTTACAGCCCTGCAGAAGACAGGCTATTCAAGCTATACTGAGAGTATCTTTTCTCTTTGAGTGGTCTAATGTAGTTACACCACAGCAATGCAGGTTTCCATTTCAGTGTTATGGATTACTGTCACTGAGGCAATAGCAGCCTGTGAAGAGGGGAGGACAGAGTCTCAGTTCCAGCATCACTAGAGTCCCAAACCAACATGTCTTGCTTCTCTTTTTGATTTTCTTCCTGAAAATCCCTGCCATGATTTTCAGGCATTAAGAAGCTACCAAAACTGAGAAGCTTATTCATCCACAAATATGTTTCTTTGGGTTTGATAAATTTCTGGGGTTAATCATTTGATGTTTTATTGGAAACTTCATAAGAAAACTCACCATGTGCTGCAAAAAATATGTAGAAAGTAAAAAGAACAGAATAAGTTGAGACAGAATTTTATATTGGATAGAATCATACAATGGTTAGGATTGGAAGGGACCTTAAAGATCATCTAGTTCAAACCCCCTTGCAATAGGCAAGGACACCTTCCACTAGACAAGGTTGCTAAAAAATCCATCCAGCCTGGGTTTGAATATTTCTAGGGATGGGCCACGCACGGCTTCTCTGGGCAACCTGTTTGAGCACCACACCACCCTCACGGTACAAAATGACTCTTGGTTCATGTCTCAAGAAAATTATTTTTTCCATTTTTTTAAACACCCTTTTCTTCCATCTTCCATTTTATTAGTGTTGGCTTTTGTAGTCCTGAGATTAGGGCATCTAGTTAGGAAGGGAAGGAGCTGCATTCATGTTTATATTTTCAGAATTAATTCTATTTTGAATTAACTGATTCTCCATTTTAAAATATGCTGAATTCTGAAGGAGTGCATAGAATTGTGCATCTTTCTGTCCTTAGATGATGACTGTAGCAAAGGTGTCATCTACATCCTGAGTTTTTGGCTGAAAAAGTCTTTATTATCAACATAAAGGATGGATGGAGAATTTCTCTCTACCTTTTAGGTATTTTTGGAGCCAAAAGAAATGGGTTGGAGTCTTCTGAGTGTGAAACAAAATGGGACCCATGTGTCCTGGTTCCTACGTCAGAGTTTTTATGAAATTGTGGTCACTATCACTAGTTTCCTTGTGAAAGCAAATGTGCCATCTGTGCTCTGTGCTGTGCTCTGCACTGTTCAGGTATGTTTGATTTGCTCTGAGAGTGGAGAACCTCTTTCTTTGTCTCTTCATTTTTATAGATTTAGAGGGATATTAACCTACCACCTCAGAGTTTAGACATCTGTGGAATGAGAATAAAGAGTCTTCTAGATATATGTAAAGATAAGCAGCTGCTATACCGAGATTTTCTACATCCTTTTTTCCAGTGTTGTTACCTATATTCCACTGAACTTCAATTAAGAACTGAATTCTTAAGTCTTGACCCTTGTCTTTAGTTCTGATTTGTATGTTTTACATATTGGAAAGAGAAAGCATGAATAACTGACAAGAGTTATGAATAAGAGCAAAGCCGGGCTTTTATTTAGATTACTATGCAAAATATTTTCCTTTCACTGGTAATGTTTTTTAAATGTAATCAGACTTTTTCATCCAGGAAAGCCTCAATTCAGAAGGACGTTAAGTATTAATATATCAATTATTAATATATAGTTATTAATAACTATGAATACCACTTCGAATCATACAGTCCTTTAAATTAGAAGGTACCTCCAGAGGTGATCTAGTCTAACTCCAGCTCAGAGCTGGGCTCACTTAAGTCAGGTTTCTCAGTGCCTAACCTGGTCAAAGTTTAAAGATCACCAAGAATGGAGAATCTGCAGACTCTCAGCACTGATTTCCTTGCTTAGCTGTTCTAATGTTTTCCTACCTTATGTTGTGGAAATAGTTAAAATTTTTCCTTGTTGCAGCTTGTGTTTCTTTCTTCTTGTCTTCTCCCCGAGCAATAGAAGAGCAGCTTTGTGTTGTTTTTTAAGCCTTCCCATCATATGTTTGCATATGGCAGATAAAGCCCCTTAGCCTTCCTGTCCTAACACCGATCTTCCCAGCTCTTTCAGCTGCCCCTTGCTGCAGTTCCCTGGCAGTCTTGTGGTCCTCCACCAGACTCATCCCAGTATGTGTATGTATGTCCTGCTTGACAGACTCCTTCAGAGCCCAGGATGCAACAAGGCTTCATTGTTGCAAGAGCACACTGAGAATAACAATCCAAATTGTCTACTTGCAGATTCTTTTCAGCAAAGCTGCTTTCCAGTTGGGCAGTGCCCAGCCTATAATGTTGCATTGGGCCAACCTATCCCAGGTACAGGACTCAGCTTTTGCCTTGGTTGAACTTCATTTGGTTTCTATCAGCCCATTTCTTCAGGTTGTTATGGTATCCGAGTAGTAGCTGTGCTCTCCGGTGGTTCTCAGCTGCTCCCATCAATTTGATATTATTTGGAAACCTCAAGGGCATTCTTTCCTAATATCCATATCAGTAATAATAATGTTAAAATGCATTGGCCCTAGAATTGCCCCTTGAGAGATGACACTACTAACTGGACTTCATACTGCTGTACACACTGCTTTGATTCAGTGGTTGAGCTGGTTTTTCACTCACTTTTTAATCTATCCATAAATCATATTTCACCAATATGTTTATGAGAATACGCTGTGGAAAGCATTTTTAAACTCCAGCAATACCCACTGCTGTCCCCTCTCACTGGCAAAACCAGTCATCTCATCATAGGAGTTAGTGAGGTTGGTCAGGTGTGATTTGTCTTTAGTAAATTCATGCCAGGTGCTCCAAACCACCTTCTTATTGTGTATGTACCTGGTCATGACATTGAGGAGAATTTGCTTCATATCATTCCCACAGGAGGACCCCTGGTGGTCTAGTGGTTAGGATGCGGCACTTTCACCGCCGAGGCCCGGGTTTGATTCCCGGTCAGGGAACTCCTCTGGGCAGATGGAGCTCGTCAGCCCTGTGAGGACCTCACTGCCGCTGTCCAAGCTCGCTCGGCCCCAGCAGATGAACCTTAGGATTAAAGGGTGGGCTCAGTTCAGCGCACACTGTGTCTCACCTGAAAAATCCACTGCACGGGCTTGAAGGGTAATGACCTTTCCCAAATCTTCGACTGGCCATGAAAAAAAAACAAACTACAAGCATTCTCACAGATGTAGTTTCTGTTAAAAACCCCTGGAACCTCCTGCTTGTCCTTCTTGATGCTTGGCGTAATGCTTGCCTGTTTCTAGTCATGCGGGAGCTTCTCTCCTCACAGAAGTTACAGCATTTCAAAGCTGATGAGGAATGGATTCATAGTGACATTGGTCAGCTCCCTCATCACCCTTGGGTTCAGCCCATTGGGTCCCATGGACATCTGTATGTCCACTTTGCTTAAGTGCTCCCTTAGTTAATCTTCCAGTCCTGTGGGTAGTGCTGTAGACTACTATCACTAAGCTCAGGAACCTGGGAAGCCTGATGGAACACCTTAGAATCAAAAATCGAACCAAAGTAGGCAGTTAGAGACTCAACCTTTTTGATGTCACTATCATCTATCCACTCTCAGTAGTGGGTATTGCTGGACTTTAAAGAAGCTTTCCACATGTATTCTCATAAACATATGAAATATGAATTTATGGATAGATTAAAAAGTGGGTGAAAAGTCACTATCATCCCTGTCCCACTGGGTACCAAGACCATGTTTTATGGGGGTTTTTTCCTTCTAATTTTACTGCCTATGTTTCTGCTGAAATACATTTTGCTGCCCTTCAAATATTTCCCTATTTGCAACTCTGGGTAAGAACAGCATTACAAGAAATGTATAGATAGTCCTTTTAATTTTGTCTTATCTAAATATAGTAATCTCTAAGTTAGTTTAAGGTAGTCTTTAGTCAATGAAGTGAGATAAGCACCTTTGCTCTTTCCATTTTAAGATAGTTATCTACAAGAAGGGGGATAATTTTACCTCTTGGAACACGTCTGTCTCAGTTTACTGCAGACAGAACCTGGATGTATCTCTTATACTTGACATCAAGTTTTTAGGCAGCTGAAGTCAGTCTTGAACTGTTAACTGCAGTTTAAACAGCTAAAATTTTAATTCTGCTCATAATTCAAATAGAATACATGCTCAAATTCTCTCCTGAATTGACTTGCTTCCTCAGTTACATAAGGGTAACAACTGTAAGGTTTCCTATTTGATATTTCTTGATAGTAGTTACACTGTTATTTCTGTTTAACTTACAGGATCCTGAAATAAGATTAGTTAAATACAAGAAAAGATAACTGGGGCCAAATTCTGCTTCTCAGACTTCAAAATTGACTAATGTATTTAAATGTATGTTTAACATTTTTGTTTCATATAAAATGTATTTGAATGCACACTGAATGGCCAACTCCAGTATCAGGAAACACTTTCAACAAAGTCATCCTTGTTCTGAGAGTGCTGATAAACACTGCCAAAATGCTTTTGAACTGTTTTTAGGGAGGTTATTTTTAGAGAATTTACAAAGCAGAAAGAAAATGAAAAGTCATAAGGCTTCTTTCAGTGTAGAAAAAAAAAGTTACAAATATCTCTGGCTTTAAGGTATCTTAAATCTTATTTTCTTCTTCTGTGCAGAACTGCATCATGACCAACGAAGTCACATAGAGGGAACAACTTCTCTAGATTTAAATAGCAAAGTTCTTTCTACCTAGCTTAAAATGTCTACAGCTTGATTTCTTTTTTTTTCTCTGCACACACTGAGCAATGCAATTACAGTTACAGTGTTTGAGGATGTTAGGTTATCAAAACTCTGGAAATCATGTTCACATCCATAGTATATCTAAAGGAAAATAAAACAGTAGATACATTTTTCTTATTTTTCGCAGATTTACATCCCACTCTGTGTGTGAATGCATCACTCACTAGGGCTTTTGAGGCTATGTAGTTAATGTTTGTAATGGTATTTTGTTTATTACAGAAACAGTCATGCACCTTGAGTCTCGGTAGAAGTACCAAGTCATCAGGAACACAAGACATGGCTATTTCCACAGCTTTTATATCTTGGGATCCCCACTCAGTTAAAACAACCAAAGAAAGATCCTAATATGAAAACAATGAATTGGTTTGATGCTGAACTTTTGATGATACTGTCTCCATAGGGCTTAAAAATGTGAAGTAGAACGTATTTCCAAAATCCATGACAAGTGGCCAAGTCAGAGGCTCTAGGGAATGACATCCAATGAGTTGTTTCCATTATGATGTTAATTTAATGTACAATGCAGTCCACTTTTCTGTATATTGGATGCTGTGTGATTATGTTAGTCTCATTTTCTCCTGGAGCTTCTTTTATTAAGTTGTGTAAATCATGAGAGCACAGTAACCATGAGTCACGTACAATTCTGCTTGTTCACAAAATTTCTTACAGGTAACCACAAGCTGTATGATCACCTACTATAGGGGTTATCCTGGAAAGATACAGCAGAGGATTTTTTGCTGTGTCTGTGATTTGCCTTAAATGTAAAGGCACTTCATTAGGCTGATGTGAATAGCAAGCTAATGCTTCATGGTCTGTTAAAAACTCAAATTTGAGGGAGTCTTAAATGAGGTTACTCTTCTTCAATCTCTCTGATGCTTTTGCAGAGAAAAAGAAGGAAAACTTAAAAGAGTTGTGTTAGTGTTTGATATTTTTCCTGTCATCTCCCTTCTCTTAGGGTGGTTTTTTCAACTTGACATCAGTGCATTGATAAATGTAAATTCTGCTTTAATAACAGCTACATGCGCAACTGTTTGTGCATTTTTAAGTGGCCAAACCGCTCATTCACCACATGTAGACTATTTGAATTTAAGTCTACTAAGTAAAGCATGTAGGAAAATAAGAAATTCATAAAGTGTGTAAATTAAAAGACCAGGAGAAAACATCCAGTTTGACAAGCCATAAAGCAAAAGGTATATTTTAGGGCAGAATTTAGTTACAGTTTGAAGCACAGCATACATTTAAAACAATATTTTACCCTACAATACTTCAGGTTGGAAGGACCTCAGGGCATCTCTGGTCTAACCTCCTGCTTAAAGCATGATTGACTTTGAGATCACACCAGGAGGACTGGGCCTTTATCTTGTTGGATCTTGAAAATCTCCAAGGATGGAGAATGCATGTGCTTTTGGGACAACCTGTTTCAATGCTTTGCCATCCTGATAATAAAAAGTATCCCCCCACATCCATTCTGATTCTTTCTTGTTCAAATTCATGTCTGGTGTTTCTTGTCCTCCTGGCATGCATCAAGCCTGCTTCCACCTTCCTGATTATCTCCTCTTAACAGCAAGGCTTGTGTTAATGTTCCCTTGAAGTCTTCTCTTATTTAGACTGAACAAGTCTAGTTCCCTCTATATTCTGCAGGGTAAGTGCTCCAGCCATCTTGGCCATCTAGATAGTCTTTTGCTTGACTGCTTCAGTTTCTCAGCATCTTAAAAACTAATTCCCAGTACTGGAATATAGTATTCCAGATGTGGTCTAACAAACAGAGGATGATAATCACTTTGCTTGGTCTACTGCCTGTGGTCCTTTTAATACACCCCAGGAAGCTGTTGACCTTCTTTGCTGCCAGGACATACTGTCGGGTCATTTTCAGCTTTCTGTCAACAAACACCCCCAGGTATTTTCCAGCAGATCTGTTCCCCAGCCAGGCAGTGTCTGTACTACTGCAAGGGTTCCTCCCTTCCCAAACCCAGGACATTGTATTTTTCCTCACTGAGTTTCATGAAGTTCCTGGAAGCCTCTTCCTCCCAGTTATCTAAGCAGCTCTGAATGACAGAGCTGCCTCTGCATGGATTCCCTCCCAGTTTGACATCATCTGCGAATTTGATGACACTGCATGCCAACCTTTTCTCCAGGTCATTGATGAAGACATTAAACAACATGGTTTGTAGCACAGTCCCCTTCTTATCAAACTCCAGGATTAGGATGCCCTAGTAACCAGTACCACCTGAGCCCAGCTACCACAGAATCATGGAGTCAACAGAGTTGTTAAGGTCATCTAGTCCAACCCAGGGCTACCTAGAACCGATTGCCCAGTATTGTTTCTAGACAGCTTTTGAACATTTCCAAGGATGGAGACTGCACAACTTCTCTGGGAAACCTCTGTCAGTCATCTCACAGTGAAAAAGTGTTTCCTGATGTTCAGAGGGAACCTCCTGTGCTTCAGTTTGTACCCACTGCTTCTGGTCCTGTCACAGCCTGGCTCCACCTTCTTTACATCATCCCTTCAAGTTCTTGTATGCATGGATGAGATTTGCCCTGAGTTTTCTCTTCTCTGGGTTAAACAGTCCCAGCTCACTCAGCCTGTCCTCATTTGAGAGATGCTCCAATCCTTTAATCACCTTTGTAACCCCAGACATGTAGTCCATGTCTGTCTTGTACAGGGAAGCCCAAAACTGGGCACAGTGCTCCAGGTGTAGCCTTACCAGTGCTGAGTAGAGAAATTTAAATTTTGAATTTAGATTTTCTGTAAATATCTATTGTATTTTTGATAGTTTAATTTGATATTGGAGAATTCTGTTAAAAATGTCTAGCCTATATGACTCTCAATTTGCCTACTTGCAGTTTTCAGCCATTGTAATTTGTAATAACATCTTGGCTGTACCTTTTGTTGCTTGATCAAGAACACTATCATACATTTATTTTCATCTTTTATGTATGTTCATGTCCAAGTCAAACCATAGCATTCTTTTTAATAATCTGAGAAGACTTAATTTCTTTTCTCTTTTACTATAAGACATCTTTTCCAGCCTTTTAATTAATTTATTGTATTTCCAATAAACATCCTCAGAGTTTTCAGCTTTCTTTTTCCTGGGAACCAGAGAAAGAAAACTGGCCACAGAATTATGGTAAAGCAGTGCCAGGGCATCTTACCCCTTTAATATAACCTTTCCAATGCATCAGGATGTATTTCCATTGCTACTGTTCAGTAGCGCTCGCTACTGTGCATTTCCACTTTCGGCTACAGTGTTCAATTGGGAAATCCTGTTCAGCTGATAAGAGGCCCGAATCCCCAAACATTTTTGGAGCCAGTGCTTCTCAGAAGTGAGTCTCCTGCCCTGTGGGTATGTCCTGCATTGTTTGGTCCCGTGGGCACTTTGTTTTTCTCTATTACCACACACATGCAGCAAGTCCAGATTTGCCAGCTAATTATGCTGTCCTGTACCAGCCTTCTTCATTATTTAGTCCTCTCCAATTGTTTTCTTTTCCTCAGCCTTTATCATTAAATGATGATTCCTTTTTCTAATTCATTCATAATTATGTTAAGTACTATAATCAAGAACCAGCGCTTTCCAGGCTTCATTAGAAATATATCCACTCAGTGACCAGCAGCGTTCATATTTGTCATTTGTCCAGTTTCTACTAAACTTTATTTTTTGGCTAGTGGTGTCTTACCCCTAATTAAAATGGAACATTGTATTAAGTCAAACATTACAGAAAAGTAAGACAAGTGGTGGCATATGATTTTATCAGTTAAGCATGACTTGGTTAATAGAAAACACAAAGTGAGTATTTTAATATGTTTTCCCCAAGCATATGTTGATTAGCAGTAATTTTATTACTTTTATTTAATTCCTTATTAAGCTGTGTATCATTCGTTCAAACTGCTTTGTCATGTATCAATATCAGACTGTCAGGTCAGTTATCCAGGCCATTCTCTTCCTGATTTTAAAATATTGGCACAACATTATCCCTCTTTGGAACAGTTGTAGGAATGTGTCCTATGGTGACAAGGAAATAATTTCTTTTGAAGCAAATCTTTGAAAAACAGCATATGGAATTAATAGAAGAAAACATTTTACAGTAAAAAAGAACATGCGAAGAAATATTACGAATTGGTAGCATTCACAAACATGGTAATATGCATCAGAATTGTTAAGAAAATAATTGAACAGGTGACTAAAGTAATTAATTTTATTAACCTGACCTACAATTCAGCTTGTAAGCCAGGAAAGAGGGTGAATAAAGTATATGGAATGAAAAGTCCAGAAACTAGTAAGGCTACATAGGGAGTGCCTCACTGATTTAGTGAACAGTTAATCAGAAAGTAGCCCTTCCCAAGTCAGTGAAACTCACATGTCCACAATGCTTCAGTCTGTTCTCTAGATGAAGGAAGTATCAGAAATGATAAACACACATCTCTAATAAAGACACCTAGTGCAATATATATTGGATATTTAAATACTGAATTACATAATATGTAAAGAAGAAATCTGATATCTGTGTTTAATAAAACATCTGATCCTCAGGAAACCATACTCCCAAACTGATTGATTCAAACTGCTGTATATGTGGGCATAATCACCTGGAGTGAATCTAGCTTAAAAATCATTAACAAAAGGTTTTCATAAAATAATAGAGTGCTGAATTTTTAGGGCACCATCTGGCAATGATGTAAAGAGACCTGTTCTTGGTAGGGATTTATTTATTTGTCTTTACTCAATAGCTTCATTAGTTATTTGATTAAGGTTATTAAAATAATACTAAGTTGGGAAGGAGTTTTAGAAACCTCTAGGAAAAAAAGCGTATGCTTCTTTTGATTGCCTAAAACCTACTCAGGAATTAAAATCTTTGTCTGACATTGCAGTGAGACCGAACCAGTTGCATACTAGGTTTCATATGTCTCCATAGCAGAAAAATACTGAAAACAATTTGGAAAAAAAAAAAAAAAAAGAAAAAAAAACGGGAAAAAGAATTATAGTGATTGCAAACTGTGGAAGACAAATTTTTAGAAAATGTTAAAAAGTTTCATACATTGAATTTGCAGAAGAAATGTCTTAAGGGTCTACTGGGCAGCAGTGAACTAATTAGAATCGTATCTGTCTGTGGCAGTGGCCAGTAATGGATGAACTGGGATAGACGATAAGCACATGGCAGGCAGACAGAGGTGTTTCCCCTATTATACCTACCTGGCTTCTGCAGTCTGCAGCTTCCCTGATCACAAGTTGCATCTTTACATTAACACTTGATAATCTTGATGAACTTTGCTTGTATGAATTTCTGTTATTGCTATAGCTTTGGCCTTCACACTCTTGCCCTGCTGTTGGGCAGAAAAATAACTTTATTTTGGTGTATTTTAAATCTGCTGTTTGAATATTTCATTTGATGATCTCTAGTTCCTTAAGTGGAGGACTTCTTATTACTACACTTGCTTGATCATGCTTTTACATACCTCTGCATTATCACCTCTATTACTTCTGCAACCCTACAGAAAACTTACAGTACTCAGGAAAAAACTCTGAGAACTAAAAAAGCAAAATATTTTATTTACTTCAAAAGTAAGATAAATTAAAAAGCAAAAACATGAAACAAACTTTGTAGCTGTGGAGCTGAACATTGTTATATTTTTTAATATGCATTTTTCATACAAAATTTTAGGAAAAAGACCTATTACATTCGTACCTAGAAAGGTCCAGGACAGCAGGTATGGTCTGCAGTTACGCAGTATGTGCAGTATGTGCCTCTGCAATCTACACAGTGATATGAACAATGGTATCTATTATAACTTAAAGTTCGAATCTGCTGATACCACACCTTGAAGATGTTTGGAAAACAGTCAAGTTGCAAGATTACATTATCAGAGAAACTGAAACGATTGATCTGGTTATGGGTCCCCATAGTGGACAAGGTAGTATTTCCCCTGACAGCTTTTCCTATGGGGCTGAGTCTCTCCTGGTATAGATGTTGCATATATATGGATATGATGGGGGGCCTCAGCACTTCCAGCCACTTCATTCTTCCCCAGATCATGCCCCTGAGAAGTTTTACATTCCTTGAAAGCTGAAGAAGTTCCTCGATGGTTGCTCTTGTCAGGGATTTATGCCTAAGAATGAACTTTTCTTCAGTTCAGATCTGCTTTCTAACTTGTTTTGATTTTATTCAAGTATTTTTGTATGGTTTCATTTAAAATGTTTGTACCTTTTCAGCAATCAAATATTTCCAAAGTGCTTTTTTTTTTCATTCAGACAGTTCTTCAGTAGATATGGTTCTCTGCCCCTAATTGATATGGCAGCTAGTATTTTTTCTCAGTTCTAAGAACTGAGAGAAACTGTCCCCCTCCTAAGGTAAAGTGCCTTTTCTAGTTATCCTAAGAACAACTGTGTGAAGAATTGCAATAGTGGCTCCTGTGGCTCCTTTGTGACTCTTCAAAAGCAAAACCTTCGTCTTGTTTGCCCTGACAGTGCTTTCCAGATACTGAGTTGCAAATGTGGGTATACAGGAGCTTAAATATCCCCCAAGCTAAACTGCAGACTGGAAAATCAGTGTCTCCCAAAGACACTGGTGAGCTGGGAGAGACCTTGGAGATCCTCTTGCTTAGAAATTATGTAAGTTTCGTATGTCTCCAATGTCTCCAAATTCCTTACGTAGGATTTTTCGACAAAAATATATTAATTTCAAAGCAAAGTATTGAGGAATCTGTGCTTGAAGCATAGGGCAGAACAGATAGCATTGGAGGATGAAGCAGGAAGGATGGATTCCTTCTCTAACTGCACAGTCATGCTTTTCCAGGCTGTGTTACCTACTCAGCTGAGCTCTCACTACTTGCCCTCAGGATCAGGTGTTATCTGGGGAGTGCTGAGAGGCATGCAGTACCTCCTGTGGTCCCTTTACACCCACAAAAATCTAATTAAAGGTTGCAGCTGGAGCATTCAGTCCTTTCCTGTGGGAGTTTTCTCTTTCCGTTTTCCCCTCGTCCATCTAAGGACAATGTGAGAATCCTTGGAAAGCAGTTCTTGCAAAAATCTTACTACCTGTGTTGCTTTTTGTAGAAAAAAATAAGTGGGAATTTTTCCTTGGTGTTTTATTTGATTATAGTAAAGGTGCAGCGGTATTTGCTTTGTGTTATCCTGTGCGAGTGTTTATTAATCTAAATAATGGAACTTCAGTTATCAGAAAATTCTTGTGCCTGCTTAAAGCACTGAAGAAAGTATGAAGTCAGTAGATGCTAATTTTGGAGGAAAACTCTGCGAAGATTTCTGCCTTACCTTAGCTCAAAAATTGTCAGTTTTACTATTAGCTTATTTCCAGAATAGAAAGTGTCTACAAAACTATTATATATCCTATTGAATTGGTATGCAAGTCTGAATTCAGCTTTGTATTCAAAAAAGGGATCTTCCTGCTCTTTAAAATTAGTTTTTGTATGAGAATCAGCGTTAAATAATATTAATATCTGCCTTAAGTTGGATGGTAAGGATGGGTAAATAGAGGAAAACCAACCAAGTATAGATAAAATAAAACCTGATATATATCTTATTGGCACTGTTGTGCCAGTCATAACATGAATTAAACAGATGAATATGTTAACAAATTGCAGTTAGGACAGTTGTTCAGGTGAAGTTCTGGAAAGGGATAGTCCTTTAGTGCTTTATTAATGTGGTACTTTTACAGTAAAAGTTTCTTACAACTTCTGTTTCTTAAAAATTTTCCTCCGCTTTTCATATACTCATTGTTATCATACTGAATATATTATTTGTATTTTTCATACGTTTTATTAAATAGTCTTTGCCATTTGTGGTTTTAATGTTTGTGTTTATGCTTTTTGTTATAGCTTGTTATTTTTCCTGTATTTCCTTTTTCTGAGGTGGCTTTGCCTCTATTTTGAGTTTGGAAAAAGGGCTACTTGACCAACTAACTATTTCTGCATGCTTAAATTGCATCATATCTTTTTTCTTGCCCACAGAAGATCTTGTACTTAACCTGGCATTTCCTTACCTCGGTCAAAAACTGCATCATTTCATAGTGAGAAGAGTACATTAAAACACACAATAATAATAATAATAATAATAAATGTTAATCAAAAAACTGCATGTGTCTTTCTGATTGTGCCAGTGTTGTGGTATTCAATTATGCAATTTTCATTGGCATATTAATCATCTTTTCAACAAACAAGCCAGCGTTAATTAAAGCAAACCATGGATAAAGACATGTTGCCGGATCATCATTCCGTTTATCACAGCGCACAGGCTGGCCGTTAAGTAAATTCTGGACTGTGAGATGAATTTCAATGTTGGCTTCATCTTTTTTGTTGGAGTTTGAATGTAACTCATCTAACAACAACAAACTTCAGGCTTCACAAGAGAAAGATGAATTTATTTGTAATTAATGGCAAAAGAAGAAAGATAAAGTAGTTGCATGCTTCTAATGGGAATTAGAGTATTTCAAACTAAACCATTTCTGAAAATTTCTTCCCTCTTCCACTGCTCCCCTTCTTACCCTACTTCAAGTGTCAGAACCCTGAGAGCAAGGAATAATTGAACCCTCATCTACGTTTATAAATATAGATTTAATTTTAACTTTGGAGTAATTAGTAAACTGACTGGCATTAAATATGCAATCTGTGCAAAGAGAGAATATGAGACGTGCAAGAAAGAGTTGGGAGAGGAATACACTTGTATCCTTGAAGTAAAAATAGCCAACAATTTTTTGATGAACAGCAGTTGCATGATAATTTTTTCAGACACCCCCCTAAAAATGGCTTTGGTACTGCAAGTTTGTGCAGTCAAGAACACTTGAATGTATTTGTAAGTCTGTTAAAACAAGTATTTGTGGGTTTTTCAAGTGTTTATAAGACCATGAGCTTATGGAGGGAAGCACTGGGTGCTAATATATGAATAGATACTGCTTAGCATAATAATACTGGTTGTTGTGCTTTTTAAGAGTTATTATAGAGACTGTTGAGAGAGCAGCTGAAGGTTTCATTCTTCATTTTATTTACTTTATATATTGTTTTGTTTCAACAGAAATGAAGTTTAATGCTTCTACTATGCAAAGTATATGCTTCATCCAACAAAGACCACTGACATTGGCACAGAAGGGCCTGTTTCTGTCTGTTTCTGTCCTAACTCTAGGCTGATGGTCTGTCTTCAGCACTATTTATCATAAGTCCTTAAGTCTAGATTCCTTTGAACATAGGTTTACAGAGATGTCAAATGAGTTTTATTTTAACAGAAAAGTTTTTTTTAGTATACCTGAAAAAATGTATGGAAGCTCTGGTGGGATATATGGTCATGTCTTAAATCAGCTTAAGAGAGTCTTGGACAATAGCTGTTAAAATTGTGCCTTCCTGGATGCTAAGAATAATCTGTCATTTTACCTACCTTTATCTTTCTATGTCTTTCTTTTAATCAGTTCTCTCAGCTACTTTGCATTAACTGTCTATACTTGCAATGTAATAAGAATACACGTTTCCTAAGATACATGGAGAAACTGATTCAGGAAGAGCTGTTACTTAGCTGAATAACAATGGGTTTAATGTAATTAGTTGTGATTGAGTTGGGGGGGGAGAAATTAGTAATATTAGTTTAATCTGCTTACTTCTGTGATGCCCTGGTTAGACTGTTTCTTCAGCTTAGGATACTTCATATTTATGCTACCTCAAATACCTCTATGCCACACAAAGAATATGCAAAGTAGACGTACATTCAGAATGGTAAAACCCAGTTACCATGTTGGTACAAGAATTTAAGAAAGACAACCTATGGTAAAACAGTCTGCCCTCTCTTAAGTTGCTGCATGTGTTGCTGATTTGATTTTAAGATTTGAGCTTACGTAGTCTATCAAACTTGATCATCCTGCACACAGTTTGTTAAAACGACTGGTAATAGTTTGTGATCTTCAAAGCTCTCTCATTTGGACCAACTTTGCTTCAGTGAAATGAGATCTGCAGTACAGGAACAGAGTCCAATACACCATGACTCTTTTACATTTCTTCTTTAAATGTATCAAATCCTGTTTTAATTCATAACCTAAGCCTGTTAAAAATATAACACCATATGTCAGATGAGTATGTTGTAAGGTATTGTAAAGATATTGAATGTATGATGCATTCAATTGTCTTCCACTGTGTTGTTTTTGTTTGGAAGTGCATGAGTCAGTTTAAATCTGCTTTATGGTATAAATCAATGAAATTAAGCTCATGACTTATAATAGTTCAATTCTCATTTATAAAGTGTCTGAATATTATCTGTAGCTCTAATAGGATATTTTTAAGGAATAGCAAAAGTTTCATACAGTTAAGATGGATTCTGGTTTGACTGGCTAAATCATCAAATTGCTTCATAGATGGTTAGAGGTAAGCAATTGAAAATTAAATCTATTTGAAGTACTGTAACAGGGTATAAGTGCATATGGCATCTCCTGGACCTTGGAGTGTGAACCCAAGTCTTGGTCTTCACTCATCTTGACTATGACCTGCTTACTGACCCAGCTGTAAGCATGTACCTGCATGTTGAAACAGGGAGTCTCTATGGTTGGATACGATAAGGACTGCATCATGGCACTCACTTACACTGTACTGATTGCAAAAAAAAAAAAATAAATGTTGGTGTCATCTTGAAGTCCAAAGTAACCAACATAGTTCTTCATCTGTCTGTAGTATACTGGATTATCAGAGAAAGTTTGTTTGTGTTGCAGATCCCCACAGCTTTGAGGATCTGTCATCAGAAGCTTTGCACTAGGTAATACAGGTATAAAACAGAAAGCAGAGTGGCATTTTGTATTTTCAGAATCCATTAATCTGTGGAGTTCATTTTAGCATATCAGATCCATGAGCGTTCTGAAACCTCACTTGTTGCTTTTGAATGTTGTGAGAATGGAACAGAAAAATAATTGAAAATGATGTGGTGGTCAAAGGTCTAGTTTTTGGTAAAAACAAGAAAACTGTATAATGCTCTTATTGGTTTGTTGATAGAGGCCACCGGACTAAAATACCATCTTCCATTTATTCCTAAGCAGGGTCATACTGCATTTTATTATGTACTACACTGTTAACACTGACCAGTAAAGATCACCAGAATTACTGATGGATCTAGAACTGCTTCAGTTCCTTTGGTTTTTTAACAAGAATCTGCAAGTAGTTAATCAGCACTGCAATCAATACTAAAGTGATTCCATACAGTTGTCGCTTATTAGCATTTAAAGTCATTAATATCCATATAATTTATTATAACAATATCCTGTTCTAGGTCATATATAGCAATAAGAATCTGGTTTGCATGTGTAGTTCAGAAGGACTATCAAGTTTGGAAATGCTTTTGGAAATGGCAGCAGTTACAGCTTTTAAAGGAACTTGTGTGAAATTGTGTTACATAATATAGTATATATATGTAGTGTGAAATAGTTTTGAATCTTTCAGATAAAATGAGGTAACAAAAATTTGTCCTAAGAATTTTGTGACTCTACTACAAAAATAGGTGCACTACAAATATCATGTAAACATGTCACTTTCTCATAGTATTAATAAATTGGAAAATAAGGCATGCCCATTTTTGGCATAATTTAAATTAGTTTATTACTTGAAAGCAGCAAGCAGTAAGTGCTTGTTAGATATCATCGATTGGTCACAGATGTGTAAATGTATCAGTTCTCTGCACAGAAGAGAATTATTAACTCATTTTGCTGAGAATAATTTTGGGGTACAAATATAAATGCTTTGTTCTTCCTTTGCCACAAACCCTTTGTATATTTGTGCAAACATCAAAATTAACATAAATAAATGAGTGCAAAACACAGGTAGATCACATTTGTGTTTCACAGTGCCTTCATATGTCACTGGCATACGGCTCTGAAAAGAGCATCAACTGCAAATAACGTGTGTTCATCTCATAGAGAGGGCTTGGGCACTTCTACCTTTTGGATTATTCATTCATACAAAATGCAGACAGAATAAGACACTCCATAAATTTTCATCATGGTTTCATCATGTGTGTCAGAATAAGATACTGCCCTGGTGCAGTTTTTCAGTGTATGTTTAAAAGGTAGAGTAAGAAGTGAAATGAGAGCAGTCATTTTTCACATATAAACAGAATTTCATCCTTCTCATTGGGAAGGAGGTGTTGTGCTTGAAAGTGCTGGGGACAGATGAAATTAGTCTTGACAGTTAGTGAGGAAAGAAATTTCATTTGCCATTCCCTTGTCCAGACAGTCTTTCCAAAGGATGAAAGGTGCCTCCTGTGGGAGTGTTTCCATGCATAATTTCATCCACCTGTCCTGTTTGTAACACAGTTAGCTCGTGAGATCTTTGGGTGATAGTATGGCACATTTTTCATTTTCATAGCAATGAGTGATGCCTGGCAAATGAAAAGGCAGTGAAATAGTCTTCAGAAGAAAAATAAACCGCTGATCCTCAAAACCTTATAGAGTGTGCAGTTTGCAAGGCCAGTACGGGGATATCACTGCTTCAGAGGAGTCTGAGCGTAGGCAGCTTTGGAGGGACAGAACCCACCTCTGTTCAGTTGGTGTGAACATTATGTGGAGCTGGAGACATTCTTACAAATATCCCAAACATGCAGGAAGAATGTAAGAGGAGATCCAGTGTGGTGTGGAGGGCTGGTTGGAGAAGGTGCATTGGGCTGAGGTGCAGCACATTCTACCTTCCTTTTTTCATACATTTAGAAAGATTTCCTGAAGCACCATTGATTTAGGGTCTGGCAGTTAAAGCCTGAAGGACGATTTCATACTTGCTTCTATCCTGCCCTACATTCTTTCTGGATTAGTTCAGTAAAATTATACTCTGCTTTCTGTGTCATTTCTGTCTTTGCATATAAGTAACAAATACTAAGGTCTATTTTAAAATACTCTGATTTGGCACATAAGGGTGCACGTACACCTTTTCTGTAGAGCTTTGAGGGTGAATTAGTGCTATCTCAATCTAGTTCTAGCTTGTGGTAGTGTAATATTGGGAGTTTTTCTTCACTCTAGAGTTGCAGCAAATTTAAAAACATAGTATGTGGTTTCACCCTCACAACACCCAGTACATACATTGGCACTGGAATTAGAGATCCTCTAAGTCTTCATTCCTTGTGTAAGGACAGGTGACATAAAACGTCTTTAAGGAGTGAAAAATACTTTCTTTTCTTTTTAATAGTGCTGTTTGGTATCCAGATTGAGTTATTTTTGTCCATAGAAATACATTTTGTTTTTCCAGTATTCACAAAGAGGACTAAAAGCTGGAAATTATAAAGCAGGCACTAATTTTAAGTTGATTTGTTACATAGCTTCCTTTGAAGAAGGATTTGTACATATGCAGCTATGAGTATGTGATAGCTTGCATCTACCTGCTTTCTTCTTAATAAATAACACTTCTTGATTACTGCTGGGTTTCCTAGAGAACCCTTACTTCGGTTTGTTAAAGTGCTAAGATATGTCTTTGCACCAGAGCAGTTATTGCATTTGTAGGGAGCACACAACACCAGAACTAGGGGCACATCCAGAGCAGTGTCATTAGGCAGCATATTCTTGTCCCATTTACAAGGTGCTGAGTGTGGTAAGGATGAAGTGTATGGAAAGGGGAGACTGCCAGGACTGCCTTACCTCTGCAAGCCTGGGGCAGCCATCCTCAGCACGATGCTGGAGTGCTCCCAGTGCCACCAGCTGAGACTGCTGGGCTGGCCAGGATGCTGTCCTGGGCACTGCTGGGCAGGTCTCGCCCATGGGGTGGCACAGGAATAGTGGGAGCCAGTCACCCATGGGAACACTGGTATGATCTCTGGGGTACAGGGACCACAGGGCAGAAGCAGAAGTGGATGATGGCACTGCAGGAGAGACACGTCTTCCTAAGGAAGGAAGGAAGGAAGGCAGGAAGATAGGCCTGCAATTTGTAGAAGCTGATAAGAGGAGTGAGGCTGGTTTGCCACCACAGGAGCACCAGTTTACCCATAAGCTGTGCAGACCTCTGAGCTCAACCATCACTTCCAGCAGGGAAACGTCTCACTGCATGCCGCACAAAATCCCATCGGATAACACAGGAAGCCTTTTTAGGTGCTGTTAGAGCACCAGTCTGACCAGTAACATACAGTTCACTGAATCACTAATTCCAGTTGGGAAGTTATCTGCAGTCTCTAGCAGTGAAATCCTGACTGATAAGCGAAGAGGCTCATCTGCTGGTAGCAGAGCCTCCAGTTTATCAGTGTCTGACCAGCTCATAAATCAGACTCGTGTCTGTTTTTATTTTGTTTTATCAAAATTTATTTCTATCATTGTAACAGTTAATACTTTAATAAGAGAACTTAGCTGGGAACATTAGGAAGTTAGTTAGAGACATTTTGCAGGCGCTTTTTCCCTTGTCAGTGACAAGGTAAGGTAATCCTATACACAGGCTGCTATTGTGAGATGAGAAACTGGCCTCCTTCACTGCCAGAGACCAGATGCACCTCTCTCTATCCTAATCTGTAAACGACTTAAAGGAGCCTTATCTCGGGGCTCTTCTGCTTCATTTCATGCTTGATTTACTTTAATTTGTCTGATAGGGCACAAGGATTTGGAGACGGCCCATCTTTCTGCAGAAAATGTTCAGATTTTTTTTTCCTTGGCATTGTTGTGTTGGGGGTTTTGACTTTTTTTATGTGGAGGAAATCTTGCTCCAGTGCAGCAAGCTGCTTGAGTGTGTTTAGATTTAAGCTACCCCAGCAGAAAAGAGTTTGTGAAGTGGTATGATTGTGTGATGGGCCACATTTACATTGAAATCACATTATACGATATATCTGGACTCCTGAAGGGAGCAGTGCAGTGGAGCGCTTGTGCCCACAAGATACTTTGAAAGGACTATATATAGTGGCAACAATTGATACGAGATTTTACAGGAGACTTTATAAATATGTAAATGGATGTTATCTGATTGGGTTCTTTGGCTACACATCTGTACCTCAAAGGAAGTGGAGCTGTGAGAACTACCAGGAAAACAGTAGTTTGCATTCTAAGTGAGGCTGAGAAATAGAAATGTCTCACAGGTTGACAGCAGGTCAGGGTGGAGGTGCTTTGCATACTTTGGAGGTAAGCCTCTTTGATGTGAAAGCGATCTCTTACTTCCACCAGAAAGGTAGAATTACCACGAACAATTTTCATTTGTTTTATAACATGGCTTAGATCAGGAGCCATTGACCTTTAGCATTCCTTGTTATTTCTTTAAATTGCTTATGTGATATGGCACTGGGGGGAATTGCCTTTACGTTTTTTGCATTTTAAAAAATGTACTTTCAGTGACCCATGGGAGAGAAAATAAAGTCTTTGGTACATTGATCCCTTGATTAGTTATTTCCTAAATGAAAATGGAAATACTATTAAAGCAGTAATAATGCTATGTCTTAATAGTTGAGGAGTCAATAAATGGCTCCCATGTGCTTCATTAAAGTTCTTAATGAAGCCATTTTTGATAGCTGAACTTTACATTATCTCTGCTTTAGTCAGATACTTTTTAGGGAGAAGGAGGCACTAATTTGATGGAAAATGGTTTTCTTGTTCACTCTAGCAACTATATTGCTAAAATCCTGTGTATCATAATATCTGTTTTATAGGGTCATGCAAAACCCATCAATTGTAAATATGGTTATTTGTAGCCATGCACAGAGAATATATTTTTTCTGGCAATTCGTATGTTTTATGTGTTTATGTTACTGCATAACCATGCATTAATAAAATGTAGCATTTTTTCATCACAATATTTTATTTGAACATTGTTATTTGCAGGATGTTCTAAGTATTTCTGTGTAGCCCCACTGCAGTGGCAGTGTCCTCTTTTCTTTACACCCTTATTGCAGCAGTTCTTGGCCATTTAATTTCTCCCTCCTCCTCCTTGTGCTGGATTACCAGCCCTGACTGAACTCTTCATATTTTGACAGGAAGGATTTAGTCTCTGTGATGAACACACCGTTTGCAATGAGCTGAAAAAGGGTGTGAAAGGCCTGTGGGCTCCTCTTTTGCCTTTCATGAACTCTTCTACAGCCAGTAGAGTGGATTCCATGTATGATCCTTTATGCAATAAATACAAGAAAGTAAATCTGAGTACGATCTTGCATGTCTTCCTAATGGGGTCTTCACCATGGTGAAAGTTGTTTCCCCAGATTACTTGGGCAATATTATATTTATTGTGTTTTCATAGCTAAGAATAATACTTATAGAAGCAAAGAAATCATAAACATGTTACAGTTATACATTTTGTGTTATACAAAGCAAACAAAACTCTCTATTCTCTTCAGTTTTCAAAATGGATGGTATGAAAACCAGATGGTTTTTGAAACTTAAATGCATAATATAAAAAATATACAGAGTTATTTTCTCTGTGACAATGACCAGTCTCCTGACGCCTAAAATTTGACCCTGATTTTC
This sequence comes from Pseudopipra pipra, assembly GCF_036250125.1. Lineage (NCBI taxonomy): Eukaryota > Metazoa > Chordata > Aves > Passeriformes > Pipridae > Pseudopipra > Pseudopipra pipra. The sequence continues at coordinate 19,355,897 of NC_087549.1, read as the reverse complement.
CATTCCCCTATTCTGAGTATCTAGGTCCTGATTTTTGCAGGTAAAGGGCTTCACTGGTCAATTAGAAACATGCTGGAAGTCAAGTTCTAAAGTCAAGCCCAACTCAAGCTGCACAAAACTGAAAAACTTTCAATTAGGTTTGATAAATTGTTTTTATTAACTGTGAAAGAAGGCTAGTATTACCTTGATATATTAGGAAGATGTGATGCTTGATTCCCTTTTATGTTTCCAGAATTTTGAAGTCTTCTGGTAGAAAACATGGTTAATACATACATTATTAGAAGTGTAAATACAGGATATAGTCCAACATGTGTGCATTTTAGTTGGCTGTTAGATAAGTATCTAAATGTCCTAATAAAGGCAGTATATTGAAACACATGCATGTGAATTTCTATTTTAGCAATTGAATGTTAGTAGGTACATGCTTTTCCCCCTAACATTTACTTTGCCTGAAGACATTTACAGTACTATAAAAGGTTCTTTCCATTTCAATTTATAGAAACTTATTTTTGATCTAATTAATAATAACAGAAATAAATGAATAGAAATAATAAACAGAAATAAGAAAAAAGTAAAAAGGAAGCTCGGAGAAACATGAATTTCATCTAGAGGATGAAATTAACAACTAAAAAATCAATTCCATGGAGAACAGGCCTTTTTTTCTGCTTTTTCCTTTTGTCTTTTACGTAAAATAGGCTATGTTGGAAATTGACAATAACATAAATCAAAATGGTCATTACATTGGTTTGAATTTTTTGAAACACTACTCTATGGTGCTTCCAATATAATCTCAAGGTCTCAGCAAACTTAGTCTGGAAGAGAAGTCTGAAGGAGCTGAGTATACCTACTCCACCTAAAGGTAGGTACTCCACATAGAGCTGTTGTATAAAACCATCCTTCTCCATTTAGGAGAAGGACTTACTGACACGATTTTAGACGAGGAGGTGGATGACTCCCAAAGGATGACTTCCTTATTGATGCTCAATATGTTGTGGGTTATGTAACAGAAAAGGGAATACTGCTGCTTTAAGGATTTTTGAGGACATTCTTCATGAACAACTTAAAACTCTGGGGTTTTGTGCTATATTGAATGGACTTTTTTTCTGAATAATGGTTCAGAGTCTTATACATTCTTAGTTAATGTCAATGGGAAGACATCTGATCAGTTGGCTTAGTTCAGTATATTTTATTAATACATAAGTATTTATAGTAAATATGTTGAAAATACCAGTAAGAAAGGAGGATAGATCTGGCTAACATGAAAATACTTTACAAACAAATAAATGGTGAATTAAAATTTTCATCAGATGGAAGTAGCTTCCCATATAAAATATTTTTCAAGGCTTTTTCTTTGAATCTTTCCCTCTACTTATATTTATGGTTTCACTAAAACATTCAGGTAGAGAAATACCTGCCCTCATAAATCATTTGCAGATAATAGTGGTTCAGACGCTCTCTGTCCAAATTGATAATGGATATCTGATTCAAAAGAAATGTCTTGTTTCTCAAAAATTCTATGGAAGATGGTAAAGCAAAAAAAAAAAAAAAACAAACCAAAAAAATCCCAGACACCCAAACCAACCCTTTTTTTAATTTCAGCTTCACTATTATCTGCAACATTAGTTGGCAGAAGTTGGCAACAGAGTGTACTACATCAGGATTGTTTGATTTGTGGTTTTATAATTCAGACCACTTTCAGAAAGCTGAACTCATGTCTCATGTGCCTCAAAAACCAGAAGATCTTTGCCAAATCAAAAAATATAAATATACCATAAATAGCAAAAAAAAAAAGCTCCAGAAGTCATCCAATTTGGAGCAGTATGGATTCTTTCCACCGCACTGTTTTCCCATTAGAAATTGAAAATGGAGCTGGTTTCTCTTTTCCTTCCATTTTTTTTTTTTTAGTGTAACCTACTAAATTATTTACAATTTGGGGGGAATATTTTGGTTTTGTTTTTCTGTCATGTGTTTACTCTTGCTGATGTCTTTTCTTTTGTTTTTGTATTGGTACATTTATTCTGTGACTTGATGGATGTTTGACAGGAGTTGGCATAAATTCAAATGCTTAATTAGCACAAGAGACATTGAGTTTTGAGGAATTTTTACCATACCTTATTCATATCAATGTTTTGGAATAGATTTGGGCTAAATTTGAACTTTGTGGATTTCCTTATTTGCCAATAATTTAGCTTCCAGTGTGACACCCATGACTTCCAAAGAAGCTGTTGGATAGGACCAGGAGATGAGTAGTGTCACAATCCCTGGGAGGAGGATGGCTGCTGAGAAGGGGGAATGGAAGCATTGCTTGAACTGCATATTGTGCCTCTGTAGCACAAGCTGACCACTATAGATGACAGTTATGCAGTAAATTCTTAGGACAGCCAAGGACAAGTCTAGGATGTAGTCTCTGATAGCTTTAGTCTTTCTGGTGTTTGTGTATTCACTCTACAGTCTTTGTATTAAAATTAGAGTTTTACTTCCATTGTGATTCAGATACAATGGTTACATATTTTGCTTATTTTGTCCTCCAGAGTCCCAAGTCTATAGTTTTACACATCTCTCATGCATATCGAATTGAAACTATGTGTGTTGGTTTTGCTGGAAATGAGTCATGCGATAAAATCATGAGGATTCCTTTGTGCTTTTATAACGACAAAACTGGTATGAGCAGAGATGAAAAAGTAGGTGGAGCTGGCCTTGAAAGAGGTGCTCTAAATCCAAACAAGCTGTATGAAATGGCATTGTCACAAAGGAAAATTGAAAAATACGGCAAAAGCAACTTCATGCTTCAGAAGTGTTTCTTTTGCAGGTAAATATTGCTGTGCAGTCTAAAGCTTTAAGTACCACAGGTCTTCTCATGAAGATACTCTGGGACATTTTCAAAAATTTTTTTTCTCTTAGGTGCTTGTGTCCCAAAGCATCCTTATCATGGAGAGACTTTTAAAACTTTCTGTTGGTTGGTATTTAAGGATTGACTCATGGGTACTGGCCCTTTCTTTCGCAGAAAGGACTATTGCAGAGCAAGATTTTAAGATGGTGTAAATCAGGATAACACCTTCCATCTGTCTTAGCTTTAAACTAGCTATAACTCTTATTTGTTGGTACAAACATGATGATTTAATTCTGTACTCAAAAAAACTGCTTAAGAATAAACTTGTTGAAGTAATGGTGTATGGACAAACAGAACATGACACCATTCAAAGAGAACAATCCTATCCTGCAGTCTTGAATATTAAATGGCAATTACAAGACAAATAGCTGTGCATGTTTCCTGACAGAATTTTATTCCATTTTATGTCTGAGTAATTCCTTTCACCTTCCTGGACTTTTGATTTGTACGAGTGAAAATGAGAAGGCTAGTTGTGTTCCTGGTGAAACTGTAACATTTTGAGTGAGTTAGAGAAAAGGTCCAGTTTTTTGCTTATACTTGTGCTATTTTATAATTTAGGCATATTCTCCTAGTATAAAGTAATCTGCATTTATCAGACTATCTGCACAGCATAGGAAAAGTTACTTTTTTCAGGTATTAAATTTGTAATTATTTCAGTGATGGCTGAGAGCTCTTACCATTTGTTTAGGTGAGTAACTACCAATTGGAATTAAATTTATGAAATAATATCTCCTTCCTTACATAAAAGAAGAAAAAATAGTTTCTTTGATGACAGTCTTGCCAACCTGTTTCTGTTTCAGGTGGTATCTTCCAGGTTTTTAGGTCTCATTTTTCACCTCGATGTTTGTTTGTTTTTCATAATAGAAATAGTTTCACCAAGTAATATTAGAAACTTTCTAAAATTATAGGTGCTATCTTCTTCAACTATCTTTGCAATTATGATACGGAAGTATTGCATCAGCAACTTTCTAAATATAGTATGCAGTGGTGACACGAGTTAATTGAACAGTTAGGAGATAATGCAGTATCATTGATACGATTTACTATGTAATTACCATTGTTTCCAGTGGAGTTATCATGTTGCTACCACCTAATATCATATGTTATTTCGTGATAACTGTGAAATTAACTTATCATCCTGTTTTGAGAGACTCTGTTGGTCTTAGACCAAACCCTCTCCACCAAAGTTAAATGTAGGAACTGGGTAATAGAGTGACCTGCCCACCAGCTTTGGAGTGTGGCAATTAAATCATAGGTCTTACAGTAAATCTTTGAAAGAAGCTTCATTCAAAATCCTGAATGGCTTAACTTCTAAATAGTCTTTCTTGCTGCAAACATCTATCCATCTGAATGAGTCTGGCACTGTTTCTACAACATGAGGAGAAATATTATGTAATTCAGCAAAAGATTTTAAATGTCTTATATTTAACACTGTCTTTTAATTTTTTGTGTGCAATGGGTAACAAAAATGTTTATAAATAATAGCTTACTATATTCACCTTACTAATCTATTTCTTAAGTTTCATAATTTTGTTATGATCTGAGGTTTTGCATATATTATCAGGCAATGGTTTGGTTGGAATTTCATCTCAGTGATTTGTGGAAAGTTCCCAAACTATGAGAAAATCAGCAAAAACTTGAAGAACCATGTCAGTACATGTTAGTTTAAGTAGAAAGTAATAAGTAAGAAAATAGAAATAAGCATTTTATTTTATTTTTATTTGGGTTTTGATATAGGTGTTTTTTTGTAACAACCTGTCTCCAGATGAAAACATTGATAAGTAGTTCAAAAGTCTACAGATTTTCTTCTCACTTTTTACATGTACAACTGAAACTTAAGGTGACATAGTATTAAGACTTAAGGTGACATGGTGTTAGACTGAAACTTAAGGTGACAAGTATTTGCATAAATGTATATCCTGTGTTTGTGCATCTAAAAATTATCTTGAAGCAGTCAGTTTTTTATAATTAGGCTTGTGTCAGTATTTTCTTAATTTTTTCTTAGAATGCAATGAGGCGCATTTCAATGTAAATTAATAACACTTCCTTTTATTTTCCTTCTAAAGTTCTTGTTGTTCACATAACATGTTTTTTTCCTCATTGACTCAGCAAATGCATTAATATTAATAGTCAGAAGAAACCATTTGAGCTGTTAAACACATTTTATGTAGGATATGTGGAGTAACCTGAGGGCTCCAGTAAATTCATCTGCTATTTCTGGAGACAGTCTTTTTATTTGTTTTCATGAAATAAGTTAAATTGACTGCTTATGTCTGAATCTGACTTTTATACTACAGGACAAATAAAATATGTGAGTACTAATGAGGGGGTCTTCAGAATATTGTACCATGATACCTTCCCTGTTATCTTCTGATGTGGTAACTTAGTATCATGTACATTTAATTCTAACTTAAAGAGACGCTTTGTTCTACTAAACAGACATTGGTTATACTAATAGGCACCAGGCTTTGACTACAAATATTTCCCTCTTTTTCAACATAAAATAAAAGGATACATTTTTTGTTTTCTATTTAGATAGTGGATTTGATATATTTGAAGGGTTGTGGAATTTTGTCTATGTCTATAAATACTACTTGAAGTTTCCTCTACTGAATTCTCTCTAGTACACTGCTCTGGTGCTCGTATACAATTGGATGCTTGAGCATAGGTTTACACAGTAAATCAACTGAGCTGTTGTGTTGGAGGTTAATATTTAAAAACAAACAAGCAAAAAAAACCCAAAACAAAATAAACAAAAAACCCAACTGAAAGCAAACCAAAACCAGGGAGTACATGGACAAGAGTACTAAACATCAGGAGGGAGTCAGTGGCACTTCGTAGCTAGTAAGACAGAAATATTTTAGCAGTTCTGTACTACCATGCTAACCTTTAGTTTCCGAGTATATTAGGTAAGAAAAAGCCTTGAGGAGACTGTAGTGCCTTTCTTCCAAAGTGCAGGATTTTCTCTCCACATCAGTTTTAGATGGTATCTGTGATCAAAGGGACACACACTGTTCATATGCTTCCTCTGTACTTCAGAATGAGGGGTGACCTGGAGGGTGTATAAGTGCCCTTGTGTGGTTGCCTGGAAACTTTGGCCCACACAAGTGTCAACTTTCTTTCATGGTTATAAAGGAAGACTGAGCCTCACAGAGAGCTTTAGTCTTAGAGAAAAAAGGTCCTTGTGTGTTTTAAAACAAGTGTCTCACCAGGAGATAATGGTAGAGCAGTGGGTTATAAATGATGTATTTTGTTCGCTTCGCCTTGATAATGGCACAAGGGAAAAAAAGTTCATCGCTCTCTTATCAAAATACTGTGACATTTCTCCTTCAACTCTAAAATTTTCTATCACATTCCTCTGCTGCAACAGCAACTAAATTTACTCGATTTTGGAGACGACATAACCTCTCATCTAAAGGTGTCTTTTATTTCTTCTTTTCTCTCTGCTTATACTTACGGAGAAGCACCAAGGTTGCTCAAAGCACTGTTTTTACAATGAAGTAAATTTGCTTTTAAGGAGTTTATACATTAGCTAGTGACTACTATATAATGCCATGCAGACTTTTTTTCTATCTTGTCCAAAGGCAGCACGACATTTTCTATTGTCATGTCTTTTTACACTGATCACATTTGTTCTTGATGATGTGTTTTTAATGGAGCAAAACACAAATTAAGGTAAGTAATAGCTGGAGATCAAAATCACTGAAAAACAGTTGCACTTTTCTTGAATGATAGCTTATTTCCAGTTAATACAGATTACTGTTTGAGACAAGAGATGGCATTTTTTGTTGCTGCAAACAAGTATCTTTATGTAGCATTTTCAGTTTACAAAAAAGGAGGTCTGTGTGCCCACAGTATGGCTCTCAAACTCAACATCTGTGTTCTTTGTAAGGGTGTTGTTTCATTCCCTCTGATGGGAATATCTGCACAAATGCAGCTGTGCTATTCTGGGGCTGTCTCGTAAATGCCTGTTCAAAGCCAGCTGAACTAAATGGAAAGTGACACCAGTGGGTTTTGGATAAGTTATGCCTTGGTCCAATACAGAGAAGCAGTATGGTACTACATGTAGTAGACTGTGTTTTGTCTGCAGAAGTTGCTGTACAATCACTTATAAAATTACGGAAAACTGTTATCCCCGGGGACTGTTCTGTTTCCATGGCAAACATCGTAAAATAAAGTGTGTAAATCCAAAGTGTATGTCTATTTACATTTTGATAGTTGTTGGTATTATGATACTAAAAATCAGTAGTGTAATATTCAGCTTTGTGAAGCAGATTACCATAGTGGAAATTCAGCCATGCATCTTTCACCCCATATTTTGCCTGCACAATTTCTAATATGGATATATCAAAGAATATTATAGAACTATGGTATATTACTGTAAGTAACTGAGATGTTAACAAAAGTAAATACTGTTGCTAAAATGAAGAGGTAAATCTGGGATAGAAACATATCTAAAAGAAAATAACAGCTTAGTGTGCATGTGGAGGGTAGCCTCGAGTCAAGACTGCAGGCACAAAGATATTCTGTTTCTTCCAACAGAGCAAATATTGAAGAACAGCTATAATGCTAATATAATGATTGACTCCTTACAATGGACCCTGCTCAGAGTTATAATGTTCTCAGAATTAATCTCCAGAGACATCTAGAGGATATGTGACATTCCCTGCAGGACTTGGGGCTGCCTACTTCAGTAACAGACTTCTGATAATAAGTAAAAACCCCATGCACTAATTATGTGCAACTGCCCCAGTACCACATGCAAATGTGGATAAAAACCCTATGTATGTGTAACTCTGTTCTGTGCCTGGTGTGCAAATGTTCAGTTTCAACCAATTGTGACTTTTAATTCAGAGAAGAGTTTACTACTGACTGGATCATCCTTTGGGAGAAATTAAAAGTGGAGTAATACAGGGATACCAATGTTTTATGATATATATGATGACTGGGTGTAAAATTGGGGATAAGTGAAAGCTCATTTGATGTTACATACTTCTCTTTCATAGTCACACGGTAATCTGTCAGAAGATACATTATCTTTAATCATAGTCTTTTGAAACACAAGCTTATGGATGGACTACTTCTGAGATGCATGACACTATTTCCATATTTTTCAAGAGAAGACACAGCCATCTGTTGCATTTGAGAAACTGCAAAGGATATTTTTATAAAAACTGTGCTTTTATTAACAGTAGAACTCAAGAAAAGCTCTTGGATCAAAATGCTATGTTTTTATTAGCTGAAACTGTGAGATTATGTAGTAATTAAATTTTTATTTGCATTGGAACCGTCAGTGAAAACATTCAGAGTACTCAAGACATCCCCCTTCCATTTGCTCAAACAGTCTTTATTTCACAGTTCTAGGGTCAGTGGTGCAGTGCATTCACATATTAATCAATATATATATGGTTTAAATATTAACCTATAAATGTATGCTGAGATCAGCTGGGAATTTTGGACACATGGCATCATGCTAAGTTAAAGAATAATTACGAATGAAGACAAGAGGCTGGCCCTAACCATACTGGTTTACCTACAGTGATAAGATATGACACAAAAATCAACAAGTCCTTTTGGACTTGAAAATTGTCACCAAAAAAAAAGTGTTGAAATTCATTTAGACTTACTTCAAATGGGGCAAAGTAACTTAAACACTACAGTTTCAAAATTTGATTGCCACCTTCAGGCTAGGTAGTATGAAGTGATGGGACATGAGATGTGAATCCAAAATAATCACATTCTGTAATAGTAAAAATGTGAATCTGAAACGCAAAAGCATTCCTTGTGCTTTCTGAAGGCATGTTGTAAACATGGGAAAACCTTAGCATCAAAATTAAGAGACTGAAGTAGATGTAGCAGCCCTGTGTTCCTACCATGGTACGTTTCCTGATTACACAGCAGTTTCTTGGGGATCTTTGATTACAGTTGCCAGAATTGAAACATGGGCTAAATCTAAGTGTCTGTCACACTTGTGACAACTCAGTGCCTTAAACATAGTTTGCGGCTTTGGCAGACAACCCAAAATTTGTAGTACAGTAGACAGGATATTGGGATAATTTTGGCTTAGCATTCCAGGGGCATAGGTGAATGGGAAGAAAAAAGCAGATGTCACCAAGAGGCGAGAGGTACTTTTGCACCTTTGCATGAACAGATGTGCCTACACACAGTAGGTGTAGATTGATCAGCATGTTGCTTGATTGCATTTGGTGATGTTATTTGTTTCATGTGGTTGAGACCCCCCACAAAATAATCTACGTGTCAGTCTGACCTGGATCTGGTCAGTCTAGCACATATTCATACCAGGATGGTTGGGAATAATATCTATTTGGCCATGCGAACTGTAGAAAACACTGTGCAAATCTTTTGAAAACTATGGAGCCTCCTCATTTGTTTGGGGGTTCAACACAAAATGGCAATTTCAAAGTAGAATTTGCTTTACTATTTGTCCCAAGATTAGGAAAAACATGAGCTCTTTATAAAAAATATTTCTTGCTTTTCGTAACAAGGATTTCAATAGCTTCTTTGGTGTGCTTTACAAAAAATATTTGGTTTAGGACTTAAATTTTTATTTTTATTTTCAGTCTATAAAAACTTTACAATGGCTACAAACTATAAGAAGGACACTTTTATGATGAAGAGATGAAAGGAAGGAAGATGACAAAGCTTACCAGGAAAGAATATTTTTTTTTTTCTGAAAGCATTATAAAATTCATGAGTGAATATTAACAAATACCGATAATTAAGAAATATAGATTATTTAGATGTAGATGTAGAATCTGTTGATTTTAGTCAAATATCAATAAACTGGTACACAAAATTTTATTCTCCACATACATCCAGCTTAAATGCTTGGACATAAATGATGCTAGACAGTCAAAATATGGTCTGGTGCTGTATATATATGGTAGTCTCTAAACTACAGTTTATTAAAAGTGTTACTATCAAGCAGTTTGGGTGTTGCCAGAATTGAATGACATCTGGAAGAGCGTAATGAAGTACATATGAATGAAAAAGCTGGAAGTAATTGCAAACATCATTGAGACAGAAGTCATGCAAAGATGCATAGAAAAACCAACTGTAAAAGGGAAAATGAACTTGGGAAAAACATAAAATAATCAACTTTGAAAGCATATATTGAGAAGAAGAAATTAAAAATGTTTTTGTTATTGATTTTGAGATGAGCAAGTTAAGATGTTTGTTGCTACTTGAGCTGGATACAGTTTTATTAGAATTTTTTGATCTATTTGCTTTCAGGTGGCCACGATTGCTGAACTCCATTCTATCTAGATATTTCAATGTGAAATTATAATACATTGGATGAAAGTAACAAAAATAAGATCAGAAAAAGAATTCCTAATAGATTTCCTTGCAGTACACAGTTTGTTGATGTACTGAATGCAGGGGCCATGATATGGACCCACTATATGGGTAATTACAGTAACTCTTAATTTTAAGGTTCTCTGACTGTTTTTGTGGAAACCAAGAGACAGGTCTGAGGAGATGAGACTAAAGATGAATGAGAAGAAAGAAGAAAACTGAAAGACCCTTGTAAAAAAGGAGTGATGCTCTGTGTAGTGGGAATGAACTTTTTGGTTTATTGTGTAAAGAAAAGTTTTATCCTTGTAAGAATAAGGAGGTTTGATAACAAGAGGTACATTAGGTTGGTAGAACACATAACATCAGACAAGGTAAAAAGATAAGGGACCGCTGAAGAAATGAAGACACTCCTGCATTGTCTGTATGCACACACTCTTGTCCACCCACATGCTCCCAGGGAAGAGGAAGGAGAAAGTTACTGGGACACCCAGTAATTTGTTAGTTTTGGTTTGTTTTTGATTTTGTTTTGTTTTGTTTTTTTCTCCTATGCTTTTCTTTGTATTTAATATGAAATACGAAGCTGGGGCAGGGGTAAATAGTCCATAGAACCCTTTTCCTCTCTCCACTTCTGGCTCATCTTCTCCCAATTGTTTTTCAAGTAGATAAGATAATTTACAGCATAATTATTTTCTCTAACTAATATGTAAAGCACAGGAGAACAAAAATCATTTAGTATAGAAAAAGTATGGTTTAGGCTTCAGATATGTGAACATGCTGTTGTGGGTTAGCAAGTTTCATACAGTTAACTTCTGGTAACTGTCCATTAGTGTGCTTTAGATTGTGAATTCAGAGGGATTTGACTCAGTCCTTTGACCAGCATTCATTTAGCCAGCCTCTGTATTCCCTTCTACGATTTGCAAGCCTCAAGCCCAGCACACATCTGCATTTAGTGCCTTTAGCAAAGAGATTTAAAGCCTCAAAAATGTCATTATGTACAAGAGGCATGCAGGGTGGGCGAGATAAAATAATTGGTATCAACATTTCTCCATTGGTAGGCAAAGGCCAACACAGCAGTTTAAACCCCAGAGCCCTCGGGCAGAACCCTAGAAAATGTTCTGTTATTAGCAATGCCTTTTGGTAGGTGAATAAAGGAACTCCTGAATGGTCTTTTCTTGGTGTAACTGCTGTGAGTGTAAACATATGTTTACAAGGAGAGAAAGCAATAATATAAAAGCCATAATGATTGGAATTTGTTGCAATTTCTTCTTTTAAAATATTTCCACACATTGAATGCTACTTTCTTGCATGGTAAAGCGGATCACAGAAAATACATTGATTACCTTATTGTAAATCGTTTGCAGGTGAGAGATATTTTATATTATTACTTGTGCAGAGTCCCACAGTCATGAGATAAAAAGACCAAATGGAAATTTTACTTGATGGAGCACATGAGATACTTCCTGTTGGGGGCTGCCAGTAGTGCAGCAGAAATGCCAAAAGGAGAGGTAAAAGGTAGAAAAACCACAGCAACTGCAGCCTACATTTCTGGAACTGGACAACATGTATCAGGTAATCGTTTGTCCATATGTCCAATGCTGTACAGTGTCAGCATTGTGGTGTTGGATGCAGGGGATGTGGCCTTTCTGTGGAGAGGCATTCATTTTTTTCCCTTCTTGTTTCACAGACCTAGCGCAAGAGAAGGGCCAAGACTGCAAAAGCAGGCACTGGGGGCTTTCAGGTATGTGATATCAAATGCCTGAATCACAAGACAGTCACTGTGACAGGGGCACTTAAGATGTTTGGGCTGTCTCTAGAATTCCCATCGTCTTTAACATTGCACTCCATTATAAATAAAGACTTTTTAATTATCTCTTCAACTTCTGCAAACATTTTACAATTCTCTCCTGTAAAAACAAAAAGAACAAAAGTGGAACAAGGGGACAAGGACAACTATGAGGTGTTATCCTCAGCTAATTCATTGTACACACTTTTGTACCATTAAAAGGACTATGATACAGCAACTGGCAGATTATGACTTCTCTTAGCTTCAAGCAGATAATGCCAGGAAAGTGAACAGAGACATGATATAGTGAGTCTAATTTATCATACTGTTTTTCTGCCTATGAAGTCTTAAGTGGTGAAGTGTTTAGGTTGAAATACTGATCAAATTCACAGTTTCTAGAGGGTGGCTTACAGATTTTGTGGAATGGAGTAAGCGTGAAAGAGCTGTTAAACTATCAGTAGTTGTTAAGCTGTTGGAATCCTGAACTCCTGGAGAAAAAAACCTGAAAACAAACGAACAACTTTTTCTGCACAAAAAATGCAAGCACTTTCCTCCAGAAAATGTTGTTTAAAAAGCTACAATAGAATCTTAATTTGGATGAACATTTTGTAGTTAAGAAGTCACTTGAGTGATCTGAAAAGCAAAATGTAGTTTTGAAAATTTTATTTTTTGTAAGGTTAAAATGGTCTAGTGTAGTGAATTTTAGATGTGTTTTAAATTGCCGTTCATTTCCTCTATGTATTTTTTTCCCCAGAGTCCACAATTTATCACCCTAACATATTCCAGAGAAAATCACTACAGAGTTGCACATTTTTCATGACTTTCTCTTTTTAAAAGAAGAACAGTAACTGTAAAAATTTGCTTTTGCATATTCAAAAATGCCTTTGAAAACATATTTGTGCAAAGAAGGAAGTAACTTCAGCGAGTCATTTCAGACACTTCAGTTTTCTGCGGAAATCCATAAACCACTGAGAGGGGGTGAACTGGTGATGAAGTGTAGAAACACTACAAAATTACACTGAACCATCATGTTGAACATGCAAGGCCTATCTGAAACCTGCTGAGGTCAATTAAAATCTTGATATTAATTTTCATAGGTTTCACATTAACCTCATTTTTATTTTTTGGAATTACATTATGATGGATTTATTTTATCCTCAGGCTTATGTGCTTCTGTCTTTGCAGTTATTGTTAAGTCTTCTAATAATGCTTGTTTTAGTTTCGTGTTCAAGTTCTGTTCCTCCCTGTGAGAAATAAATGTATAATAAAAAGAGAAACCAGGACATGATTGCGTAAAGATGGTGTTCTCATATGCCAAATGTTCTAAAATGCCAGATTTTGTCTGATGGAAATATTTAATAGCTTGACTATAAATTATTTAAATAAACATCCTTTATTAAATAAAAAGTGGTTGGTGTGATAGTCTCTAATCATCTACTTGAATTACCCATCCTTGTAGATTTTTTTTTCTGTTGTTCTGTCCACTATTGCTGATAATCTTGAAAAACTGGGTCTGTGCTTCTGGATACCATACTGTTTTAGGCTCTGCGTCTAAGAAAACACTAACTAGTCTTATTTGTGGCACATCATTAGAATGCATTAGTTTATTTTTGCTATGCATAGGTACAGTTTTAATATTACATAAAATGTGACTAGATTCCAATAGTGGTGCAACTGTGTCTATACAGTTAGATGGTCCAAAAAACTTGTGAAAATCATTTTCTATGTTTCCCCACGAATCCACAGTGTAATAAAATGTATCAGTCTGAGGATAAATTACAGGTATGAATTTTTTCATACTATATCTGGCAAGATATCTCTGAGTCAAATAAATAAATCAAGACTGTTTTTAGCCCACCAGTTCCATGTGCTTCAATGTCTGTGTCTCTGTGTCTGATGAAAAGCAGTGTGCCAAGAAGCAGAATTCTCACTGTGCCATCTCCCAATCGATGCAGTCTGTATCCTTTGAACACTAAAAGGAAAATTACAATGAACTGATTACTCTCTTTCAAGCTCTGTCTATACAGGTTGGTATTAACGTGGCAGGAAAATGTGTGTAAAAGCACACTGTGGTACAGCACTGTAAAACTTGAAGTGAAGGAAGGTATGTGAATGAAGCCCTTAAGCAGGAGGGGAACCTTTATATTAGCCTCTCCAGTTAGAGTTCTTCCCCTAAAAGTCAGGAATGTAGAGTGGTCAACTGCCCTGGGGGCTAATTTAGACAAATTTGAATAGCTAATTCAAAATGTTTGAAGTAATGTCACTGAGAATTGTCTGCTACTAGCATGCAATATTGTTCTATACAATAATCATCTCTTTAATCAGATTACAGAAGAAAACATTGACTCCCTGTGTACCTGTGTCCAGAGAAGTTTTTGTAACCCATTCTTATGTGCATCTTTTTCGTCATTCAGATTGTCATGTTATTTTGTAACCATGGAGAAGCAGCGAGGGATGCCTGTTGGTCGAATTTAGATTTCTCCGGCTGAGTGCAAACCAATTTTTGAGAAAAATGAGAAAACATTTCTTAATGTAAATTGTACTGTCACTCCCTTATATCATCAGTGCAAAATGGATTTCTTTCCAGATCATCTGAACTGTATAATTAGCATATTGTTAAAGCATAGGTTTGGATGTGCAATATTGTATACATTTTTAGTGGCTAAAGATAAAAGCAGTTACAAAAAAGGAACTAATAATTGGCCAAATAATAAAAGTAAAAATTTTCAGATAAAACTGGGTTGTCTTCTAACAACTTTACTACCATTTTCTCTCAAAATTATTCTTTGTAGTTTTTTTTTAATCTACTTCTGTTTTGAATAGGAATGACTGAAGGGAAATGTGAATAAACATTGCTCCTAAAATGTCATAACCCTTCTGAGTGGAATTAGGTGTTTCTGCAAGAGGATAGGATTTCAAGTCAATCATCAATTCCAGAAATATTATATGTGATTTTGGTGCTGTCCTCCCCATAGACTTAATGAAGAATCTCTAGCATTATTTTCTTAATCATATTATCCTACTGTTTTGGTTTACAAGGCAAGGGTAGGGGCTAATTGAATGTAAATCATCTGGCAATCACAGTTTGCTTTACATTACTATTTTATGATGGTTTGTATGCTTTAAATTTCAGAATTATCCATATGCTACACAGCTCAATAACATTTTAAAAATACAATATGGTTGCTGAGTTTAATTCATTTGTCTTGCCTGTGTATTTGGAGCATGTATAAAATGTAACTTCTCCATCATGTCATAAAAAGTTATTGCACTCTTAGGATCATGAATTCAAGAAACATGACATAATGGACTGGCAAATATGGCCTTGTGTCTTCTGATGATGATCCAAATCCACCCACTTATCTTGATCTGCCTATATTGTTAACAACATGGGATGTCACACAACAAATTTTTCATTTTAACTGTTCTTTATGTACAGTGCAGTGTGGAATTTACTTTTTATTGCCTTTCAGAGGGAAGTATCATACCTCTCGGTGAAATAATGGTTTTGTCAGACACTGGTATCTTTATTGTGTAGTGCTTTTAAATTCTACACTATTTATACCAAGCTCTCATGGTGTAGGACAGGTGAGATGTGATGCCTCTCTTTCTCCATGAGAATACTTAGAGCTTTTTGGATACAGAAGTGTACTGTTGATATGATAATTGTGAGGTCTGTGTTGTAGCTTCCAAACAGAATTATTTTGTTCTTCCAAGTACTCTATGAACATGCAAAGTGTAAACAGCTACTGGAAACAACTGACAAAACTAAACCTTCTACTCACAGTCTTCATTCATAGTGATTTGCCTGCTTCTTCCTACTATGATTATGGTCATTAAAAAGAGTAGACATTGATTTGCTCTTAGAGGTTTTATTTCATTTGTTCATGACAAGGAGGAACAGCAGTAATTTTATTGCATGCACTGCCAGTGTATAGTTGTCAGGAGTTGTCTAAATGGGTGATTGTGAAATAAAGTCAAAGAACGATGCGTGACTCTTGGGATCCAAGGATGTAAAACTAGGTGACATGTTTGTTCTGGAATGGCACTGAAGAGTGGGCTGCCACTCAAATTGAAATAATTGTAATCGATCTAAATATTTCTGTCAAGATGACAATCAATTAAAAAAGGTGTTCTGTGTGTGCTTAGGTGGCAGGTAAGACAAGAGTGAATGGTTTGCTTTCTTCTACCTGTAATATTTTGGAACAACTGAACTCAGCATTTTGGAGGGTATCATTTGCTATTTTTTGCGTGTATCTAAGAGATAAAAAGCAACATATAAACAAATATTTTCCCACCTACCTTAATTTGTTGATCATAACAATTTTAAGAGTAAAAACATGCAATGGTTGAATTTAGATAAATTCTAAAATCAAATGAAAGCAAAGGCCTCAAACATCAAGCATTATATTTGAAAGCAGTCCTCTGTGTCTTTCTCTCTGGCTGTCTTTTAATATTATTCAGAGGGTACAGGGTCTGTGCTTTGTTTAACTATTCCAAAAAGGTGATATGGAGTGCATATCAGCAACATAATCAAAGCCCCCTTGCAAGCCTACTTGCCAGAGACAAAAAAGATGCAGAATATTTGAAAAGGGCATTCCTTTCAGAGTGCCAAGATGTGTTATTTTTTTGCTATGTATATTACAGTATAACCTAGAAGCTGTTGGTTTCTATTGACACAGATCCTTTTGTCCTAGATACTATACTTTGTAGATAAATAAAAATCTGTGTATATACATGCATCTCTCTCTGTATCTATCTATCCATCCATCTATCTATCCATCTATCTATAATGTATATCTGTGTATCTGGTTTATATTTTTTATATGTATGTCTATACATGCAAACACAGTTACAGTCCCCTCTCTGGATTGCTTGCTATCTAAAAAGATGGGTCAATAAAAGGTGAGAGAAAGGAAGTAGTATTACTTCCAGAGTTACAGAGAGATTATACATGATATTGGAGGTCCCTTAGGAGGTAGGCTTAGATCTAATTTACCAATCCCAGGACTTTCAAAGATTGTAACTAAAATGTTTGCTGCAAGACTGGCCTTCTCTAAGTACCTATGCATCTTTATTTGAGAGTTTCTTGGAACTGTTATTGTGATATGCATGAGAAACAGCTACATGAGAGTTTGCAAAGGTTGGAACTACTTGTTTATAGGAGTTTCTTCGGTACTAACTTTGGAATATGTCTCTCATTTAAGAAAGTAATTTCCAGTATTTTTTATTGGGTGTCAAAAGGAGAAGACAGCATAAGCATGTAGAAATTACCTAAACATATTATGGCCATGTTTGGCACAGTGGAAGACTTTGTAAGCTGTGTATGCTTATTTATAAATATACTCTCAGATATGTGTAAGATGCTAATGTTAAAACCCAGACATGGGTGAAGCTTCTTTTTTGCATGAAATTACCTTACTGATTTAAAGTTCTAACATTTTTGTAACTACTTACAAAATATGTGAAAAAATGTAAAACATGTATAGACATGTGACATTATGACATTCTTCTCCAAGTATTATTAATACTTTCACATTTATTCACTTTAAGTCAGTATGAAGTTAATAAACACGGAGTTTCCTTTTATTTCATTATGACCTTAGTGCTTCTGCTGTAACTTGAAATTTTCTAGTTTCATCTTAGGCTTTACTGGCAGATAATCTGTGATCAATAGGGGGAAGACAGAAAGTTAGAAACCAGATGTGTGTAGGAAAGTATATGCGCCTTTCTGCTCATGTTTTTCTGACATTTGGTTCTGGGAGCTTGGATATGGCACAATACTTGCCACTGAGGGGGAATGCTGAGGCCATAGAAGGCACTAGGGGAGGACAAGTGGCAGATGAGCTGCACAAGGAAACAGTGTCCAGGGGACAGGAGACAGGGTAGAAAACAGGCTTTTATGCAGAAGGACTCGAATCTACAAAGGAGTGGTCTCAGGCTTGAGGGGGCTGCAT
Source organism: Pseudopipra pipra (assembly GCF_036250125.1). Classification (NCBI taxonomy): domain Eukaryota; kingdom Metazoa; phylum Chordata; class Aves; order Passeriformes; family Pipridae; genus Pseudopipra; species Pseudopipra pipra. The sequence goes on along the minus strand of NC_087549.1, from coordinate 19,337,950 downwards.
GAAAGTTCAAGCTTTTTCTAATGTTGGAAGGCTTGATTTTTGAAACCATTAACTGGAACATTCATTATGTAAAAGTAGGATTTGTTTGTCTAAATATTCTATTCCTTTTAAGCTAATGCATTATGTATCTTGTTAATGTACTTTGTCAACTCAGATGAAAACATATGGGGAATAAAACTGGTAGAATCAAACTGTCCTTCTCCAAGACTCCTTGTACAGCAAATTGTGTGTGCCTCTCAGAGAGGAATTGACAAGTTGAAAAGTATCTATGTACATGAAAATAATAGTCATGGCTAAAATAGAAATTTTCTCTTTGCATTGATGCATGTGATTTTTTTTTAATTGGGAGGAAGAGAGAAACAGACGTTTTTAGGGGAGTTTTTATGTTATTATAGTAATTTTGTAAACTGCTGATTTTATTAGCAGGCGAGTAAAGATTTCAACCTGCATCTTTTTCAATATGATCATTTCCTATGTACTTAATCATTTTAATTCTAGATACTTAATAATAGGCTATGCTACTTATATTCTTATAGTAAGTCACCATTGCAGGATAATAAGAAGCTGCTCTAAAATGGCATTTGTATTTTTAAAACATCATAGTATAGGGGCAGTTTTAATATTTCAAAGAGAAAATAATTCCATAGCCCAGATATATTTTAAATTACAATTATTTTGATCACTGTTGACACTGCCTGTTTAATGACTCTGCTTTGCCAAAAATACTTTCCTACTTCTGCTTCTTTCAGAAGCAGTGATTGCAACTTTCAGAGAAAGTTAGGGCTTCTGGTACTAGCACTGACTTACTCTGAGGCCCTGAGTTTCTTATTTAGGCTGAAATTTCCAGTAAGGCCATAGAGTATGTGGACTTGTTCTCAGTCATTGTTTACAGGGCTAAGGTCTAAGCTGTGAAGAGTCGGTCTCAGGAGGTCATTCTACAGGAGAAAGACAGTCTACATGCTACTGCTACAGAAAGTGTGCCAATTGTGGCTCTCAGGCTCCCCAGTCACTGCGTCTGTCCAAGCAGCCGTGGCGTATTCAGAACATGTGCTTGTAAAAGGGAAAGTGGTAAGGCAAAACAATTTGGGATATGCTTTACATACATGATGTCCCTGTGATTTACTCATGAGAAGGTCGTGATCATTCCTGTACAGAAGGCTGCCATGAGGCCAGTATTCTACTTAAGTCTTATGTAAGCCTCAGAGTAGGATTTAAGGTAGTGCACAGGACTTGTGCTCAATCTCTGTTCAAGGGTTTATTTCACTCAAAGTTACAAGTCTGCTGTATAAGTGGCCATCACTCTTTATATCGGCTTCAAAGTCTTGGCTATGCTAAGATGTAGCTGCTAGTGAAAGCAGTGTGATAGTCCAGGCTGAGGTACTGAAGGGGTGACTGAGGGTACTCTGGTCTGGGTCCAAAGCCAGCAGTCAATTCCTGTCTGGCCCAGTGTTAAAAAGCTGTGTTGATCACTGCTGGTACTTGATCATAGAAGATGTAGATAAGCACATAACTCACGAGTGCCAAAGCAGTGCAGAGCCATGTGTCTGTTATGCATGGCCATCCCCAGCAATTTCTATTAATATAGAAATTATTAATTTGAATTTTGATATTGTACATTATAGTTATACTACATTTGTCTCTATTTATAATAATGTTACTTTTCATATAAATTGTATTTATAATGGATGTGACTATATATTGCATGCATGCAGTGGAGCATGGCATTCAATCTCCCTTTGTCTCAGTCTCCTTCTCACCTACCTAATCTCAGCAGCAACTAGATCTTTTGGATTGTCACACTAAATACTGATGAATTTTAATCTTTATTGAGATTTTTTTTCTTTTTCTTGGTAGTCTCGTTCTTTCAGAATTTTATTGCAAACATTGAAAGGAAATAGGAAAATCATGTTAAAGCATCTGCTTCTTTTGCAAGACATTTGGACAGTTTGGCTCACGTACCCTTAGCTAGAAATCAACATCTAAGCAGTGGTTTCATAGCTCTGAGCATGCATATCTAATAGAAAGCAAATAACTTATCTGCTGTTACACAAATGAGAGATGAAAATAGATCCTTCTATCTCTAAGCATAAGTACTGTAAACTGAGAAGACACCACAGATACAGTCACAGATGATCTCACTGCTCTTGCTTTTAGAGTTCAAAAAAATAATTTTCAAAACTTTTTTCAAGTAATGTATTTCATTGCGCCAATATTAATACAGCAGTCCTCATATTAAGTTAACTTTAGGATCTTTTTCCATTCACTAACATCACAGGCTACATTGATATTTTTCACTTTTTCCAAGTAAAAAAGAAATCTTACAATATTGGGTAAACATACAAATGTCTATTAAATATTTTCTTTAAATATCACAGTTATGCAAACAATATTGGAAAAAATAAAACATTAACATAACATCTTTCAGCTAAAAGGATTCCAAAAAGTCTTAGGGAAAGATTGGTGTAGGTAATAGTGAAATGTTTCTTTTTCTCCCCTGTGGAATAGTGTCTCTCTCAGAAATCTGAGTTGCATAAGCTGTATTTTCAATTGTGCCACTTTCTGTTGCATTATATACAATGATCCATATACCTCTAACTGTATATGAGCTGTAAGAAGCAACAAAAAACCAGACAGACTCAGGACTGAAATGTCTTTGCATATATCGAGGGGAGAATCTGCACACAAAGGGACATTTATCAGGGGCTACTGTTCCTCTGCTGAGGAAGGGAGCATACCCAAGAGTCCAAAACCAGATGATGATCTTATCAAGTAAACCCTCTTCAGTAATATCATCAGCCTGCTCTTGCCAAGTCTGGCATTTCTGTATCCTGTGTATTTGCGATGGAGAGAGAGGGAGCAAAGCCGTGCAAGCTACATGTAGCTGGGATAAAGAACCTGCTCAACCCACTGGATCTGTGCAGTGTTATAATATAATTGGGAATCATTTTTGCCAGTATGGAGTGTCCATGTGAGTTTAAATGGAGTTTACTGTATTTTTCTCACTGGGAGCTGCAGGGAGGCCTTTTCAGCTACACTGGCTACCTTTGGGGATTTTTTTTCTGTATTTTTGCAAATGCTTCCACTCCAGGTTTATCTCAACACATACAGGGAGTAAAATAACCTCTTGAGCTGTGTGTCCCAATGTGGAGATAGAAAATTATTGAGGAAAAAGAAGAATAATTTTTTTTATCTTCTTGTATGAGAATAAGACTTTGAAAACAGAGGTGTAAGTTGTTCTTGTGGTGAGTAGACCTGAAAATATTTCCTCTAATATAATTGCAGGATCAGGATTTTGCCATGATGGCTGGGTTTATTTTACCTTTGTCTGCAGACTAGATGCTGATATGAATACAGTATTTTTCATATTATATGGAACTTGACTCTGAAGCAAGTGAACAAACCTTCGGCGTTGCTTAACAGATCTTGACTAAATATCTTTGTCCTTCTACTTCTGTCTCTTTAGGTTTTTTTCTTTGAGCGAGTTTCTGTAAGTTCCATGAAGCAGTCCAAATAACGGAGACTCTATAGAGCTGTGTAAGAATCTGTTCTATTAAAAACCTAATCAAACTCTAGCAGCAGTGTTCATTAGGTACTCCTTCCTTTCTGACTTTAAAAAAAAACAGTACTTTTTGTAACAGTTCAGCTTAAGCCTTAAAAGTTATTTTGATGGCATACTTAATGAAAAATTATTATTTAATTTGCCATTTCCATTTCTTTAGTAGCTACTCAATTTATGTGCTCTTAACATTTATTCAATTAATTGCCCTCCATCCCAGCTGTCCCTAGATGTAGGATTTGCATTGTCACTTCAAATTGATGCAGATTGTGTTCACCACCATAAGTCTATGGTTTTCTAGTCTGGGATGTGATCCTGTGTTCCTGCTAAATTCTGCAGATTATAGGAGTGTGAGGTACTATAGGAATGTAATGGTTTTTTCCTTTGTATTCATTTTATATAAGCAACTTCATACACGTAGAGGACATATTTGAATTTTTGAATTTGAAGTGTCAGTGCATACACTTCTTTTTAAACTATGATCTTTTGAAAACCATGCTTGTGCTGCAAGACACAGTGCACCTGCACATCACTGAAGTTAGCTCTGCACTTCAGTTGGAAATCTGGAGCTGCTTAAGTACCTACACCCGAGGTCACATCAACCAGGCTGGAGTACCATGTCAGTGTGATGGTCATGGCTGGAGCCTGGTGTAAACTGAATAACCAGTAATGACACTTTTTCTCAAAACAGTTTGTGTCATACACGGTGATCTGGGTACTTAGAGAATGGCTTTGACCAAATGTCAGGTGAAATCACATCACTGAGTGTAGACTCACTTTAATTGTAGAGTTTAAACCAGGATGCAACTAAGCAAAGACATATTAGAATAAGTATGTTTTATTTTGGTAGTTTATCTTATGAATTAAGTACTGTAACAACACAAATGCCTAGGCTAAAAAGGGATAATAGTAATTGCATTCTGTTTCTAAATGTGAATTCATGAACTTCTCTCGCATTTCAGACTTGGAAATGTGTATCGTTTCTCTCATTCTGGCAAGTTTTCTGAATCTCACTTTTTCTTGAATCTTCTGATCCTACTTTTATGGACTCTGTCTTTGTGCCCTGATCAGACACAACTTGGGTCTTCAAATGGTTCTTTCCGTAGGCTCCCCCTCTCTTGTCTTGTTTTCTAAATTTATTTCCTCCCCCCTCATACTTTTGTGGTCTTTTTCTCTCTGAAAATCTTTGCCTGGCCTTTCCCTATTCTCACTTTGACAATACTCTTTCCTTCCCTTTATTGCCCGATGTAGGACAGCGCTGTTGCAGATAAGGATAGTGCCTGCACTTTCTGCCATTTGCAGTACTAGCAGCAGGTAGGAGAGATAAAGAAACTCTGCTTCTGACTTTTGCAGCTCTAAAGAAAGGTGGGGAGCAGCAAGATTTTTTGTTATAGAAAACGGAGAAGCCTTTTCATTTGTCATCCTTACCTAGAGTGCATAGCTGCCCTGTGGGAGCGTTGTCAAGATGGGGCAACGTTAGGCAGCTTAGTTAGGAATGAATCAGCATGTGGCAGCTTGGCAGCTTCTGCTGCATGGTGTTTGCTATCTAGACCTGCTTCTAAGCCTAGGCAAAGGAGAGTGGTGGGTTAGAGCCATAAGTACCTGTGTCTACTTCCCTCATGGCTAAGAGGTTTGGTTAACCCTACTCCTTAAGTGAGAGGGATACAAGGAGGATCAGGGTTAGGGGAAGGAGTTACTAGTAGATGGCAAAAGCTTCAGAGAAAGAAAAAAGGCTGCTCCATTCAGAAGCCCTCCACTACCTCAGTGGCAGCAGACCCTCCCTCCAGGGCGTCTCCACTCCAGAGCTGTTTTCTCAGCTTGCCCCTGCTCAGCACAGGGAGGTTGGACCTTTAAAGGTCCCTTCCAACCCAAACTATTCTATGATTCTGTGCATTGTCTGTTACCCAGCATTATTCCACAATAGCAGTGGCAAGCATCCAGTCAGTGCTGGAAGAGGATGCAGTATTCATTCATTCGTTCATCATGAAATGCCGTAGCATTGCATATTTTGGGTTACTGCCTCAGACTCACAGTTACTTGTTTCAGGGGTTTGGGCTATTGAACGAGTCCTGTGGAAAGGGAATGTTACTGTTTTGCCACTTCCATTATGTTATCTTTTCCAGTGCAATTACCAGCTAATTCAAAGCTCTTTGTGTTAAGCTAATAGCTTCTGATTCACTGCTGTCAGCCACTCCTCTTTGTGCACTTTTCATACCGTTTACCAGTCTCCCGACCACTTACCTATGAAGAACGTTTATTTTTTTTCTGAGTAGAGGCTCATCATAGACAAATCGTTAATGGAACATCAAAAAGATCCCATCTGTTAGAGTTGCATATGGGTAAGATCACAATTATCAAAAGCCTCTTTTTTTCCCCCCTATGCTTATCCGTACAATAAATGTAGTTGTCAGCAGGATAAGTTCACACATCGGATAAGGTCACAATTTCATTTAGTGACAACTTCCAACAGCGTGAACTTACAAGGTTCGATTTATTAAAGAGTCAGAAGGGATAAGATCACTGCATGGCCAGCCTGATTTATCAGGGTTTGACTGGAGTACTTGAATAGAGAATGTCGTATTTCAAGTTTATGTTCAAAATTGTAGTTTAGTATGTGTTATGTCTCAGAGACTTGAAAATTGAGGGAGGAGAATTTAGAGGAAGTATCTCAGTAATGCAGTTTATGTCTGAAAAGCAAGTGTATGTGCATTGAATATTGGAACTACCTTGTTAAGAATCACAGAAGTGGAAATGGGATAGTTCTCTGCTATCAGTGAACTGCTGTGTGCAAACGTGCACGTATTAGTTTGTTGTAATGGAGGCAATCACCAGCCAAATATTAATTGCAGATTCTTCCTGTGCATACAGGATGGCAGGCAGATCTTGGGCTGGACAGTGCTTAAGAACTTCTAAGAGTGTTTTTAACTTGCTCACTCTGGCTTCAGAGCAGTCCTTGTCTGAAACCACAACATACACAATTTCTGTGCTGTGCAAAAATACTCATTAGAGAGCCAGGTGGCTGTGGACTGGAAATATGCAAAGAAGGAGCCATTTGCTAGTGGAAATTGGTAAAGCCCCATGATGTCAAATAACCAGTCTCTAATTATAACAGAGGAAGAGCTTACTCATTGTTTTTAACTGACTCCACTTAGAAAGCTATTCCTGATTAAAAAAAAAAGACAAACCAAAACAACAACAAAAAAACCACTACTACCAAAGCTATCAGTGACTTGCTTAGAAATGTTAAATGTGTATAAATCTGGATACAGTTATTTCTGAATGAAGTAGTTCTATTTTTCTCCCACAAAACACTGCTCATCATTCACCTTCAGATATACACTCCTTTGTTTCTTACTCCAGAATGTGGGTAGATGTATGAAAGCCAGTGTTATTTTGTTCCAGAAATACTATGTATAGTTGAATTCTTCTGGTATTCCAACTGCTGTCAAATCATGTTAAGGGCCAAAAGCTGGGTTTGGGTTCCTGTATGTACTATATGTTTTGTGGAGGGTTTTAAAAAAATTATCCTGATTATGATGTGAAACAATACAAGGCTAAACTGACCTCTCTACCTTCTGTTTTATATAAGCCCTATGTGGCATCCTTGAAACAATATGTATATGTATGAAAAGAATCGTAAATTGAGTCCTTTCATTCTGGTTTTCTATCCACCAAGGTGGCCTAATATCTTAAAAGCCATGGGATGTTTTGTAGCTGTACTAGTGAGTCATGATTTGAGGCTTCTTTTACAGTGCAGCTATCATAAGTCTTTGAGTAATCACAGACTTTAAAAGTATGCTACATCAACAAGATAAGAGAAACAGCCCACAGCACTAACAGCATTATCTTTTACCAAAATTGATTAGCCCATACTGTGTGTCTCAAATATTTTGTATAAACTTACTCAGCAAGCTGGAAATAAGTGTGTTCCTGAAGAACAAGCTGAAAAAAATACTTTGTCTATAGCCAGGAAAGGGTAAGTAAATATCACTAAATGGAATGTCTTTTAAGTAATTTTTTTACCTAACTTGCAAAAACTAAAAGCAGAGCATCACTTCCTCTCTACTTATATTTCTTAGTGCTGCTTCTGTTATACTTCTGACTGTCCTTTTCAATCGAAGAGCTGACAAGTCTAGGATGAAAACAGTAAAATAAAACTGCTTCTACTTTGCCATGGGAATGATGAGTATATCAGATATTTTTTTCCAGGGGTGTGAATGAATTCTATAATAATTTGCTGTTACGTGAAGGAACATTATGTTCGGTACTGAGGTGGTCTGTTGCAATTGCTGATTACTAGAAACACCTAACAGTGTTTGGTGCAGAATTTTCTGCTTCCTTTGGGCTGGAGCGTGGATTAAAGGAAGCTGCAGCAGTTTTTCATCCTTTCTTTCCTTTTTCAACCCACAAGTTGGAATCTCCATGGACAAGCACATGTGAAGTCAGTACCAGTTGAGTCTTTACACTTCTTACTGCAAGTGGTGGTACAGCAATGAAGTCTCAGATCCTCTTCCTTCTCCTGATGTAATCTGTTAAGATCCTGAGCAGTTGTGCAGGAATGGTAGCTGCAGAGAGCACTTCAGACTTGCATCTGAACTTCTGAGGCTGAAAGGGAAAATCTTGTTTTGTTAATACATTTTTCAAACCCTCGTAATTAAGAGTCACAGGGTGAGATTCTCTTTTCTTCTGGCAAACACCCTTGAAGAACACACATTGCTTGATACCACAGGTATGGCTCTTAAACCACTTAACCCTTGTGGGAAGTCAGTGGTGATGATAGACAGCCCCAATTACATCAGTGAGAGACTGGCCCCCTCTGTGGCACAGGTTTGATACCATTCACCAAGTAAAAAATTTCAGAGGAGCAAAATGTTGTAAATGAATGCAGAAATATTGCAGGCAGTGTTATTTTTTACCTCTAAAGAAAAAAGGATTTTCAGTGGGAAAAAAAAAATCTTTGCCAAGGATCAAATGTAATGTGCTGAACCTTGTACAACATAGCCAAATTGTCTGGTTTTGCCAAAACATGAGAGCAGATTATTCTTCCCAAGTCTGACATTCATCCATAGCATTAAAATGGCTGCTGGTCATGGTGACAAGAGAGAAATGACTTTTTGGGGAAGTGTGATGAAGGGAAACAGAAAGGTTACACAGCAAATTATTTTGTTACCCTGTCTGTAATCTGCTACTCTGTCATAGTGTTCTAAGTGGATGGGAAAACACAAGTTTCAGTACAATTCAGCATGATGTTATCCCATCTGTAGTACATTGAAAGTATTCGTATATATTGAAATGTATTGCCCAAGCTACTGCTTGGAACTGTAACAAAAGAGAATGAGAGAAAGAATCCATATTAACTTATTTAATTATCAGCTGAAGGGAAATATTACATGTTTGGAAAAAAAAAGCTTGATCTTGTTTGCCTCAAACCTGAACTACTTATCAGGTATAAGATTCATATTATTAATTTTATTTAAAATATAATGTGTAATGATGTGTACCTTAAAACTTCAGTAGGTTTTTGGATATCACTGGATGATCTGCCCTAAGTTTGTCGTTCTTAATCCATTAAAAGACAGGCCTGCTTGTAAATCCACAGGTACAGATAAGGAGTCACTGTTTGACTGTGTCTGAACCCTTTTCAAATGAAAAATGTCAGTGGCAGAAAGGGAGGCTGAATTATTTTTTAAAAGGGTTTTCAAAGATTCTCATGATTCCTCTGGTATCAGTTAAATGTGACATGTCCATAGACATAGCTGTTTTTTAGTGTGTGAAAGCAAGCAAATGCTGCAGTTTTCATCTCTATGAAGAGAGAAAATGCTGCAGTATGGCTAAGTGATAAACATGTTACCTTGCAATTTCTCTCTTCCATAATTAACATATAAAGAGATTTTTTTAAGTTAATACAATTTTTAACAATGTGACTGTGAGAAGAAAAAAATGCATTTATTTTTTTTTCTGTTTGGATGCATATATATCATATGTGTAAATTAGATATAATTAATCCGTAAGCTTTCCTGCTCACATACTGCCTTTTAAAATGTCATAGCACTGTCATGATGCGGACTCACCCACATACATAGAAGCTTTTGTAAACCAGTACAACTCTATTTCCTAGATTTGTTCCAGTTTGCAGGAAGGATCTGATGCACAATTTTACGTAGAGTAGTTTTGTAATCTGCAACACTCAGAGGTGAAATTTAGATTTCTGTGCTTGAAAGTGGAAGCTGAAGCCAAGTCATCTCTTTGGAAAATGGTCAAGATTAACGCCTGTGGACAAGGAAAAGCTTTGCAGCCTGACTGTATGTAAATCCAGGCATCTATGGGAATGGTTAGCTTCGGGAAGTCTGTGGAGGCTGCCTGTGAGCCAGGAGTTACTCACTTCCTGCGGTCCAAGGTTCATTTCACAACAACTGCCAGTTCTAAATCTGTGATGAGTTGACTCCTTGCACAGTTGGACTTTACTCTGTTTGTGGGAAAGCACCATCCTGATTTGGGGTAGAGTTGTTGAGATGTGCTGATGCAAAAGACAGGAATCACTGTTGCATCTGTTTGCTGTGGAAAGAGAGGAAGGGGCTTTAGCAGTCATGGAAAACGGGTCCTGAGAAATCATGGCTACAGCAGAGTCATGGTGAGCTCTGCTGCTCATGAGAACCACAGATTTCTTGCCTACCTTCAGGAAGGGCAAAGCTTGGAAGTGCAAGAGCATGGAAAAATGCAGTTAAACATCTAACAAGAAGAGCACAGATAAGCCTCTCCTTGTTCCATTCTATCCCTCTGAAAGTCTGAAACCAGAATTTATTATATCTGTTTTAGAAAATAGTGTTAGAAATTGTGTATATAAATATAACTGTTGCTGTATTTTTGATTGAAACATCTGTTGATAGAAAAATAGGCTTAGTGAAGAGGCTGCTTTCAAAGAAGGGTTGTCCAGACTAGTTTTTCAATCTTGAAATGAAGTGAAAAAAATATGGGGGAGAAAAGTGATGACTGAATTTTATTTTTCCCTCCATGAGAATGATCAATTATGTATTATCCTTTCTCTTTACTGGAAAATCCAGAATAGTTAAGGCAAGCTAAAGAAACAAATTCACTTTTCAGTGTTAATTTTTAAGTCCTTATTTTCAGAAATAAAATTTGTTTTTTTAAAAAAAACAAAAACCATTATATAGCCTCCCCATTGCTTTTACATATTTTGTGTTATAACTTTAAGCTAACAATTAAAAGCATTTTTTATCTAATTCTGAAATGTTACTGCCTGTAAAACCTCATTCAGTTGAAATTCCTGTTTGTAATTGTAGTAAATGTTTTTAATAGTATCTGAGAGATACTGTGGATTTATATCACTATATGGGGTGTGTCTCAAATTTTTAGTAGCTTCATGTTTCAAAATGTGATCTTGTGCAGCAAAATGCGTCAGCGAGGTTAATACACCAGGTGTGGCTGCTATTGCACTCTCTTCTTTCATCTGTCATCTCCCCCCTCCTCAGCACTTCTTAAGAACTTTTATGAAATGGCTATTCTGAATAAAATTGCTTTCAAACTCTAATGTGTGTGAAAAGATGCAAGAAAGGAATGTGATTTTCTAAACCAAATTTGAATATAATTATAAGGGAAAAAGGTTTGTTTTTCTTCTGCAGGATGACAAGATCAGTTGTTTTTCAGACAAGCATAATTAATTCTCATTATATTGGTCCTCAGAACATTGTGCGTCTAAAACCAACACAAAGGCAGAGGTGGTTGTTGTCAAGGCATGAGTGAAAGTACTCTCAACACTGCTTGTTTTCTTTGTTTGCAGGAGAGTTGGAGGTGGTCCAGAAAGACGGGGAGCGCAAGATTCAGAGCCGGCAGCAGCTTCCGGTTGGAACAACGTGGGGGCCTTTCGCTGGGAAGATGGATCTGAATAATAACACCTTGGTATGTAGATGCTCTGAGACACTTTGCTTTGTTATATTGTGTGTTGTTCTTTAGGGAATAACCTGAATTGCTACTCAGGCGGAGCATTTGAAAACAGGCATTGTTAGCTTTAATGGACAGTGGTATTTGGCTCTGTTCCAATTAGTTCATCTATGGCAACCATCCATGTGAAGTTATTTGGAGCACAGGTTAATAGTATTTAACTTGTTATTTTACAGGAGGGAAATGTCACTTCCTTGTTTGCTGAACCAAGCTGTTGTGTTTCAGTAGTAATATCTGATTTTTTTAGTGTTTTTTTTTAATTTTTTATAGCATTAATTTTTGAATACCTAGCTTATATTAACAAATGGTATAAAGATAAATAACTACATTATTTTTGGATAAAATTAATTAAATTTGCCATACTGTTAATGTAACTGAATATAGAAAACTCTTCCATCAAATTAACATTTTTTGAAAGGCATCAAAAGACACCTGTCATATTCTATATTTGCCTTCCCTTTTCTTCTGATTGCAGAAAGTATGTGGACCATATTACTTTAAAAGTAATGCTTTGCTGGCCTCGGTTCAGTGCACAGAAAATCATATCATTCCTAGGTCTTCATTTCTTCTTTGTTTGTATTGGTTTTAAGTCTGAGCTTCAAAATTATTTGTGTATAGTTCAGATTAATTTTCTGAGAATATCAGGAAGGAAGCAACTAATATCTCTAGGAGAAGGGTTTAAACAATCTTGGAACATGCATTGCATTGCCCTTTGGGATACTTCGGAAGAACCATTATCTGCAGCTTGATCACTGTTTGCTATTACAGACCTTGCATTGAATGTATTTAGCATAATGGCCTGTGGAACTGTTTTCACAGAAGGGGATTTCATATATTTGGGGTACACGAATCTGTGCTGTAAATGGAGAAGCTGAGCTTCCCAGTGTTCACCAATGCTAGGTATTGTCCTGCCCTTGGAGGACCTGAAGAGAGTGAGGAACACTGAGTTGCTGATGAATCATCTGGGACAGTGTGAGAGAAGGGTTATGTGGACATAGGAGAAAAGAGGGGAAATTGATAGTCTTTAACTCCTCTCTGTAGAACCCATGCCTGTATATTAGAGTTCTCTTTCTAAGGGCTTGCTGAATAGGATGCATGCTAGTTTCTGTAAATATGCATATTAAAATTTGACTGAAACATTGTTCTAAGTACATAGTAGCCATTTAAAGTCTTAATATTTTGTACCCTTTAGCATAATTTATTGATCAAAAGGTGCTAAGAAATGTTATAGAAAGTGGCATGGAAACTTTGTCTAAGTTTCCTAGAGTTCAGTATTCCCAACCCAGATCACATTTCCCATTCAGGCACCTGAATAAAGAATAGATTTTCAAAAGTACTGCACAGTCAAAATGCCTTATTGTTAGAAAGGAGAAACTGGAAGATTTGAATACTTGTCTCCATTTTCTCCATCCATTTAATTTTTATTTCTGATAACCACCTGTAATTCAAATAATTTTCTAAATTCCACTATTACTACTTTCATCAACTTTCATATAACCAAAACTTTAATCCTGTTGTAGCTCAAAGTTAGTGCACAATCCAGAACTTAGGAGAATTGCTAGCTTGGTGTGGTCCCTCTTGCCCTGTCCACTTGTACCACTTCCTCAGGTATATAGGACGTGAAGATAAAGTTTATGAGATTATGTTGATTGACCCTTTACTACAAAATTAATCATTATCAGATACTCTTAGGATTAATTTGCAACGTCAGCCATCAAACATGTTGTTTCACTTTTGTTTTTTGATGGAGATATGGAGCAACTAGAATCCTTCTAGGAGGAGCTTGCTTCCCCTTTGGTAACACAGGCATATATTAGGTCTGTTATTACTTTGTGAATCTGTCACTTTTGCTGTATCAAAAACATTTCGCTAAGATATTTGGGTTTTAATGAACTGGTAATTAAGCAGTGAACAGAACTGACTTAATTTGGTAATTGTAATGGGATGGTACAGCTTTCTCAAAGTAGTTCAGAGAAATGTGTGATGAAAATCTTAAGGACTTTTCTCCTCTAAACTTTCTCTAAACTGGAAAGATATTTTGTTTCTTGTCAAATTAAAACCCATAAACCCTATTTTTGCTAACACTTTAAAGATTTTACTTTTGCCTACAAACATAAATACATTTGGAAATCTGAAAAGATTCCTGTGAACAGAAGTTTTGTCCTCAGAAATAGTGTTTTGTCCTCTGAGCCAGTCCATCCTTTGAAAAGTCAAAACTGAACAGGATATCATTGTGAGCAATCTGATTTAACTTCGAAGTTGGATCTGACTTTGAAGTTTGCCCTACTTTGAGCGAGAGTTTGGACTGGATGACCTCCAGAGGTCCCTTCCAACCTGAATTATTCTGTGATTCTAAGTATTGTTTCTTTTTCTCAAATATCAGATGTTTCCTGTAATCCTACATTTGTTACTTTAGAATGCTGTGTGAAGAAATGTAAACCTTTTGATGCAACTTTAATTTACTGTTAAAGCAACAAAATCCCAGTGCGAGCTTCTACATATTTTTTGTTATATCTTTTTTTTTCTTGAAATGATTCATTTCATTGTTTATGAGTTTTTTGTTTGCTTGACATATTTGATTACTTATCTCACTATCGTACATGTTCTCTGTTGTTCATAAGAGGAGTTGTGATTCTTTACATAGGTTATTTGTGTATGTTTTGGAAAGCTCATTTGGGTAAAGCCTCATGTCACTAGAATTCAAACAAACTTTCCCATGAGCAGCTGACAGCAGGTTTAGTTCTTTTCTGAATGAGAACTTCAAATATTTTACTACTATAAACATCAAATAATTTTTGGAAAAGAGCTTTAATGTGGATTTTTGGTATAGAGAGGAAAGAAAAGAAAAATTGAGGGACCCTCAGGTGAGTAAATATCAAAATTTGTCAGCTGCTGTCTTTATTGGGAAATATGTTTGTGACTGACTACAACTTTACTGTTTGGTGTTAGCAATGTGACGCTGCCTCACAGGATTCATTACCTAACTCTAACAGTTACAGCTTACTTAGTACCCTTGCACTCTGCATTGAATACAGCCTGTACATGCAATATCCTGTTTAAGTGCTTCTTGTTTCAGGCAGTGCTGTGTTGCTGAATACAGTCTCACTGCTGTTGGCTCAGGAGACAGAGCAAGTTAATTAATTCAGCATGGTATTTAATTGAGTCACTGTGCCAGATGTCAATTACTTTTTAGATCTTTCAAGTTTCTGTCTTGAAGTACTCTAGCAGTATCCGTCTCAGAGTACTGGAAGGTTGGGTACCTTGAACAAAAATTATTTAAATGCTGTTGAGAATTGTAAAAGGAATAGCAGTATTTTACTTCATCAACAGTGTTCCAGCACTGTCAGGAGATATGGTAGTGCAAGGCTCATATCAGGACTGAAGAATACTCATATTCTAATGGTAGACTTGAAATAGCTCAATGACTATTAAAGTTCTTAATTTTTCTCATCTAGGAGTTTAGCTAATATTCATGAATTACAGATAATTACATTATGTAATAGTGTATGTCATGCATTACTGTTACTGTTGAAACGATTTGCATTCAGCCACCAGAAATCTTAAGAATGTTGGTTTTAACAAATGAGTCTCAGATCTTAAAACTTGTCTAGGCATTTAATTTTTATTTCAATCTGACCTTAAGAACTCCTTATATCATTATTAAATATTTATAGATATATATTTAGATACTTTTATTAAATGTAGGGTGATAGATCTCATATCTAGATACTTTTAATGATCTGTTCCTGTAATTTTGCCAAACTGGCAAAATTCCTCTATTCTCGGCTGCATGTGTAGTTTGTATCTGTCTGCACAATTGGGCATAGAGGTTATTGCCTTCCATTTCCCTCCATTACTTTCACTTTCCATTTACTGTTCCATAATAATTGATAGTCCTAAGAAAATGAAACGCATCAGAATATCTTTTCAAACCTAGAAAGTGTACATGTCTACATGTTTCCAGGTTCTGTTTGAGATTTGCTGTTTTGACAAACAGACCCATGAAGAGTTTGTAGAATATTGCCGTCTGTCTACAGCTGGTGAGAACTCAGCTGTAGAAAGGAAGACAACATGATTTTATCTCTGGTTTCACCAAGAAGACTCCAACTTTGTGCCTTGCTGCATCACAGGAGATTCAGTAGTTTATGAGTACCTACAAGCAGACAGGAATATATTTTAAAGCATGAGATTCCTAGCTTGTGATTCCTGTCTTTAACAAGAAGGTGGGTTTGCACAAATGCCGAGTCTAATGTGACCATGCAGGTGAGAAGAGCAGAAGACCTCTCTAGGTTGGTCATACAGACTGCTGAAAGAGGAGCTGCTGTGTGTAAGCAGACCTAAATTTAAGGCACTAGCAGCCTAGTTAAGGAAAGGCCATTCACTTGCCTTTTTTCATCTGTAAATATTCTCCCTATTTGAGGGGACAGTTTGGTGGGAATGAGGCCCTTGGAAATGAAAGCAGCAGTGAACCACGTAGCCCACGACAGACATCAAACAGTGGTTGCTCCAGCAGCCGTGTGGAGGCATTCTGAGAGGCCTTTTCCTTTGGCTGCTTCCGTCTAGTTTTTGGTGTTAATCTGTGCCCATGGCATGGTTTTGTGAAGCAAAACAATGAGCAGCTGGATGCAGCCCCCCATTCTCGTATCCTTGTCTCAGGGAGGAGCATACGAGGCAGGCCTGTACCGGCCTGATAAGGAAAAGAGGATTCAACGTGGCTGTGAAGGAAATCCACAGGAGGAGAGTGTGGAGGGCTGGGCCAGACAAGCAGTGGGACGCAGCAGGCACCCTTTAATGGGATCTGGGAGATTCAGCACCGAAGAGACACTTCATCTGGAAGACACACTCACAGAAATGTTTGACAGGGTAGCGTGTGAAGGGCTGAGGATCCAAGGTTCAGAATGCAGCAAAGTTGCTCACTACCTCATCTGGGACTGGTCACTTTGGGTCAAAAACCTTGTGTAGGTAGGACAGAGACTTTAATCTTCAGAGTTGCAGCACAAGGATTTTCTGATACCTTTGGTTGGAGGTGCTGCATGGCCACGGAGACAGCCAGTAGTCTGTCCACAGTCAGGCTGTAGCCAGTCTGTAGCCTCTGTTTATCTTGTTCAGACATGGAAAGGGATAAGGTAGATTTTATCTTTCAGTATTTAGCTGCAAATGAAGATTATGGTTCTTAATATCACAGAGCTATTTTTATATTTAATTATCAAAAATAGTGTATTGAGTAATGAACCTTGATTCTAAACTTTGTTATACTGATTTTATACCTTTAAATATGTCAAGGGACTGCAAGAGCCTTTATTTCTCATTTTTACTACTATTACTGTCAGGTTCTTCATATCTAGAACTAGTTTAAGATCACTTCCTTCTGTTTCAAACACAAGCAGATGTTATCGTTGTAGCACTTCAGGACAGCACATGGTGTCACACCAACAGCCAGGAAGGTGCTGGTCCACTGTGCATGTGTTGGGATTCTCCACTTAGAATCATAGAATCATTAAGGTTGGAAAAGACCTCTAAGAACATAGAGTCCAACTGTTAACCCAGCACAACCATGACATGTCCTCCAAACATCTTTTGAACTCTTCGGAGATGGTAATTCCAACACTTATCCAGGTAGCCTGTTCCAATACCTGACCACCCTTTCAGCGAGGAAAGTTTTCCTAATATCTAATATAAACCTCCTCTGGCACACCTTGAGGCCACTTCATACGAACTGAAACATTTCAAAATATTGAGATATGCCAAGATGATGTGGACATCCACATGTCCATCCACAACGGTTTTGAGAACACATCACTTCACATTGCCTTACCTTTTACCATGTGCTCTCCCATTTATATAGACATGTAGTTGAGGAGAATACAATAATAGAAAGACTCTTTTTAAACTTTTGTCCATAATTGTAGTTTATACACTTTTTTAAAAAAAAGTTATTTCTGCTCTTTTATTTACATTTACACAAAAGAGTTAATTTAAACATGTTACTAATACAACAGCAAGATGTAGTATCTGAATAAACACTCTGTTTTGGAAAATGCTGAAAGCATTTGTGGTAGGTTGACTTTTGGATTTTTTAGGCCTTCCTTAACAACAGGGGTCAGAAATCTAAGGAAGTATTCCATATCATCCTAACACAACATATAAATAAGGCGCAGATAAGAGAGCTCGCTCTCTTCTCTCTTCTGGGGGCTGAAGGTGACAGGTCTCTCCGTAGACGGTCTTTGCTTGTATAGGCCAGGGCCTGCCTGCTTAGACCTGCCGTTGTCTCTGGTCCTTTTGGGGAGTTAGTTGGTGCTTTGCACAGTTCTGTTGTTTCATTCAGGGAGGTATTTAATGCGGTTTTTTTATTTGTTCGCTAGCTCTCTATTAGCGGTATATATTTGGAGGATATTTGGGTTTTTTATCCCTGTTTCCCCCTTCTTTTTCCCTTTTTTGCCCCCTTGGGAGTTCCCTATTGTGTGTACAATATATTCAAATTGTATATATAACTGTAAATATATATTTTTGATATAATCCCGTTTTTGTTCGGACTTCCTTCGGTTTTTCTGTGGTTCCTTTTTTTCCCTAGCTTGAGAGAGCGGGAGGGGGGAGGATACAGCTTGGACTCGACAGAAGAGCCAGGCCAAACTTACACAGCATTTTTTTCCCAGCTTGCAGAATTTGTTTCCAGATCGCAAACAGATGATGAAGCAACATGGTACATTAAAAGAAAGAGCACCTTGATCCTACATGTTTGTCTAAATGCTAATAGTACACTGGTATTAGTACTGCACACCATTACCACAGCTGTAATTTTAGGCTATTAAATATTTAAGGGACATACAAATAAGACAGGATTGAAATTACATCTTTTTTTTTCTTCATTTCTGAATGGGTAATTTCCAGAATATAGTATTGTGTCAACAGAGGATTTTTACATAAAATTGCTCTTGCTTTTTAATCTCTTTTCCTTGGCTATAGCCCTTTTATGGAATACATATACCCATGGTGCATTTTGACACCTATTTATCAAAACAGCAGTACTTTAACATTTGTTTAAAACTACCACTGGTAGTCACTGGTAGTGACCACTGGTCACTTTGAAAGGTTTTTAAAACTAATTCAGTGACTTGGTGCTTGCTATAAGCAGCTCCATTAAGCAGAATTTATCCTAATACTATTGTAATTAAGTAGTAGACATTGCCAATCATTCCCGTTAAACTAACAGTTCCCTAGGAGAAAACTCAATAAACTTTCTGTCCTATTTTGGCAAGCTTCATTTCAGTAGGGAGTCTTACCGAAAGTGGGAATGTACCCTGGGGCACATTGCCAGGGTGCTGAGAGCAGAGCAAGGGGATGGCCCAGCAGGAGAGAGGAGGCAAAGTCAGGAGCCTAGAACAGAAAAAAAAGGCAGGAAAATTTGGTCCAAGGCCTCTCAGGCATCAGTAGAGGGAGATGCTACCTGAAAGCGCCAGGCTCTTACACTTTAGGATCACAGAATCGCAAAATATGCTGAGTTGGAAAGGACCCACAAGACAAGCTGTTTGGAGAGAATCACTGCAATAAATTTCAGTAGCAACATATTCTTGTGCTTCTAGACTGTCTTAATAATTTTCTAACTAGTCTAATCTTCTCTGTATCACAGGCTTTAAGACTCAAATGCTTATTTTGCTGTGTAGATTTTGCTAAATTTATAACACAAATTTTAGAATGGGATGTAGTCTTATTTTAAAACTTCATACAAGAAAAATAATTTATCTCCATTTAAGGTCAGTCATGTACCTCATTGCACTGCAATACCTAAAAGACACTAGTTGTAAACTCATATTTAAAATGAGAAATTTAACAATAATGTTGTCCTCTGAGGAAATTTTTTCAATTCATGCTTTTTATAGTGATACATCTTCTTATTTATGAAACATAAGTATTATAGACTAAGCAGATATAAAATGTCAGATTTAAATATTCAGCAGTTTTTGAAATACCTTCCTTCTCACTAGATGTTAACACTATTTTTTTAATTCTGAAATAAAATTGTTTCTAAAACGTTGACACTTTTTTTTCAGCAGTTTCACATTCATAGAACAAGCATGGGAAATTCTAGCTTCATCATTTTAGTGGAACATAAAGCTATGAAGGTGCTTGTTTCTGTGAAAATGTTTGCATTGTTAAGCCAAGTATTTGGTAGTTACAATGGACACGGAAATGAAAGAACCAAAGGCTTGTGCTCTTTCTTTGAACACTTGAAAATAAAATGTCCTGGACACTCCTGGGTATTTTTGGGGCTATTACATATAAAGCTATGCCTGCCCAAGGGTAGTTAGCCTTAGAGTACATTGGTAGTGGAAAAAAGCACTGTGATGCTGTTGCCTGTGGAACTGTGGTAGCACTTGTGTTCCACTCAGTATGTTGTCGAGATGTGCTGTCTGGACATACAAATGCATAGGATTATGAAAACATCAAGGGTGCTTTCCATAAGATTCACAGAGGCAATAGTGGGCAGTTGTTTGGAATAAAAGTGTGTTGTAGAGTAAATTTTGGTGTGAAAAGAAAATTCACGTTTTGGTGGTGCCAAAATTTGTTTGTGTTAATAGAAATGCAGACCAAGGTACCATATCATAGTAACAATAACAATATTTGAAATAATTGTCTATCTTCATTTAAATAAAAAAATTACTTCAAATAAAGGAATGGAACAGGGATTTCACTTAAGACAGTGGCTCTTTGCCATCCCATACAGTGTGATGGAATGATCAAAATTCCAAAGATCATTTCCTTTTCTGTCTGAATATACTTGAGAGAATTAGCGTGCAAATTTTCAAAAATGATAGAAATAAAGGGTATTTCTGGTTGTTTTATTACCAGGCAAATTAACTGTGTTCTGTGAAAGTATGGTATATATGTGAATATATAGGTAAACATAAAGAAGTAAAAAAAAATAAGTATATATACACCTACATATATATACACACAATATAAGTGATTGTGACTATATAAAAATAGCACATTCTAGTCAGAAGAAAGTATTGATTGTTACTATGTCCTAAAAATTATCATTCAGCTGTAGCTCCTCTTCTAATGATGTTGTAGTATGACATAGCCAGTAGCAAAATGTGTCCTTTTCCGCATGCAGCAGATCCACTTTGTACCACCAAAATATGGGCAATACAGAGCTTGACCTGAGAAATTCAGTGCTGAGGGAAGTTTGTAAATGTCCTGAGCCTCATTTGTCAAGCCGGGAGAAAAAGTTCGTCAGTCTCATCCTGTGGTGGCTCCTCAGGCTCCAGAGAAGCTAAAAAGACAATTAACTCCAGCCACTGGGGCTCCAGAGCAAAGAGAAGGGGAGACACCATCAATTGCTGTCCTTACCCTCCCTACCAGCTCCAGACCGGTTGCAGCAGAGGAAGGGTTGCACAGCTAGTACTCTACCTGATGATATTATTTATTTTATAGAGGTTTTTGGTGTGTCCTGATATCCCATACATGATGAATTATATGCATAGCCCCATCAGATTTTATATACTTTCATATTTATATTGTTTCATAGATCGTAGCAAGGTAGGAATTGGTTTCTTCTCTCAGCAACTAGCAACAGGATGAGAGGACATAGCCTCCAGCTGCGAGGGGAGGTTCAGGCTGGACATCAAGAGGAATTTCTTCACAGAAAGGGTGAAGGTCAGATAGTGGAATGGGAGCTGGTGGAGTCACCATACCTGAAGGTGTTCAAGAAATGACCGGACGGGGCACTTAGTACCATGGTCTAGTTGACAAGGTGGTGATCAGTCACAGATTGGACTCAGTGATCTCAGAGGTCTTTTCCAACCTAAATGATTCTGTGATTCTGTGATATTCATATCCCATCTTAAATAACTGAATACCAATTAATAAAACTTTTATCCCCTTTCTTTTCACTAATGCATTTTATTGTGTATTCCACAGACTAGAGAGTAGGGGAAATGTTTAAATGTATTTACAAAATGCCTTATAACTAGTGAATCATTAAACATAGTTATAATTTTTTGAGTTCTTTTAACATACTTAGGGAATAATTGAGTTTTACCTAGACAAAATATTACCTTTTCTGTACTGTAAGGGCAGGGTAGCGTTCTGAACACTACTGATGCATTTAGAATGAACTGCATAACTATGAGATATCATCATAGTTTATGTAGATTATTCTGACTCTGAGACTATGTCTTACAATTTAAAATTCTCCCTGTCACAGATTAGTTTTTATATCTTGTTTTTGACATTTGATTTGATATTTGAAATGCACAGAAGATATTATTTTTAATAGAAACTTCATATATGTTAATAATTATTATTTATATATTTATTTATAAACATCTCACATTTCCAAAAATACTTTTTCTTCTTTGAAGCTTTCTTTTCCACATGACAGTCTCTGATCTGGGGGATGAGTGACCACTTTTTTTAAACACAAATCTGGAACTCCTGCCATGTGTGAGGACACTAAAGACAAGTTTAGGGGAGCTGAGGGAGGTGTGCCTCAAAGCTGGGGAGGTGAGGAAGGATCCTTCCCTCTCTCCCCCTCCTGCAAGCTGTTGTCCTCACTTTTGGAAGAAAACTGGGGCAAATTAGCATAAAGGAAAGAGAGCAATAAAGCAGAAAACAATAGTAGATCCAAAATATCTTAGTTCTTTCTTTTCTGCTTGTGTTGAAGCTGGCTGGTTCTACTATTGCTAATTTTTAATTCTGCAGTAGACCTCCTAGTGTGTCTTAGTCTTACTGATTTACTTTTATGGTGTTTTTTCCTCTTGGATGTGGTTGCATTTGCTACATTAAATATTGGGTCTTGTTGTTTATATTTGTTACATTCCAAATTGTATTTTTCTCTTTTGGGATCCACTATTTTATCATATTCCTGTTTTCCTTCTCACTCTGGTCCCCTCCTCCAAGCAAAAATACCATCTTAATCCTGAATGCCTCCACAGTAGAGGGTTTCCTTCACTTCTTGGATCCACCCAGATCATGCACCACGGAAGGACATGATGGGTTGCATTAAGTGAACCTTCCAGCAAGGTAACAGCAGGGAAGATTTAGATTAGATACAAGAAAGAACTTCCTAATGTTAATGAGACTGAAAAGCTGGAGGAGATTCAGGAGGTTGCAGTAAATCTGTGGCTGGTGTGTTTAAGAACAGGCTGGACCAAGACGAGAGGAGTGGTGTAGGCGCAGCTGAACTGTGGTGTGGGGGAAGTAAAAGGACCAGATGACCCTGTGGCTTTTGGCACCTTGATGCTGAGAAATGTCTGCAGCCAACTTTGCTTGTCCGGCTGCCCAGAAATGCCTGCAGGTAGCTAAAATCTTTCAAGATTGTCTTTAAAAGGCCAGAATGAGACACTTTTTTGTAGAAGATGGCAGATGGGATGTTACAGGAAGCTAGACAGTTGGTCACACTGTATAGGATACCGTTTTCAAAATCTAATTGAAATATAACAAGGGCTAGCTGAGAGATAAGGAAGTAACTGCTATATTTCTTTGGCATGTCCCTTCCCAACTGCCTGCACGTTTTTTTTCTTCTGAATATTCTCCCTTCCCAATCCAGTTTCTAGCTAACTACAGTTAGAATTAACATTCTGTGTATAGCCAAATATTGAGTCAGTGTAGCTTTTTCAAAACATTATTTTCAGTTTTACTTAGGACTTTGTTTTGAAGTTTTCTGTATCTCTTTTTTTAAGGAATACTGTCTAACTTACAAGGATCATTGTCCCAGGCTTCTGTTTCACACATTTTTGGAGTGACAGCAATGGTATTTGATTTTCAGGTTGCCAAGTGTAAGCACTTTGATCTGGCGGTACAGCAGGCCTCAGGGAGTAAGCTGAATCTTGATTTTTATAGTCAGTCATCCACTATCAGGTACTAGAGCCCCGATTAGCCAGGCTGAAAAACAGAGAACACACCGTGGGTTGGATGTGGAAATATTTTCGAGAGGCTCTTGGCATCACTGGCATCCTCAGAGCTCATTTTTTGCTTCTGTGCTAGTAAATCTCAAATGAATACAGAAACAGTACCTGTGTGCAGTAAATGACTGCACACGCACTGATTACTTTTGAAACCACTTCCACCTCCACCACCACATTCGGCTGTGGAAAGTAAGAAGAATAGCCATGTTTTCAAACTTGACTTCATAAATGTGAGACCACTTGGTGTGGTTGTGCCTCCTTAACATTCCTCACATTCCCTCTTCCAAGCCAATTGCTAGCACTTCTTGCAGGATTTAAGTGACTTTGTAGTAGCACCTACTAGCTTGCTCTGGCTAGTGGTGTACTTGGGATTGAATGGCCTTTTTGAGCTTAAATAATCATTTCCTTATCAGTCATACCAAATATGCTTAACTGTCTGTTTGTTCACTATTACTACCATAACTGTGAGGTCTCCTGAACTCTTCCAAAATAGTTGTGGTGTTTTCATTGTATTCTGCGTTTCTCTGGCTGTGCTGTTGGACAGGAGTGTCTCCTTTGGGATGGTTGAAAGGCATGAGGAAGTAAAGACGTTGATGGGGTGATATTTGCTGCCATGACCCACTGTAGCCTGGTATTCAGGCTCATGAGAGCTGCAGCAGTATGCTACCTTGATATTTGCACTTGTATTGGGATAACAAAAATGGCTGAAGTTATTCTTTAAAGGCAACATAGAGCATTTGCAAATCTCTTCCAAATGAAGTATGCATTAGACATCACAATTATATGCCTGTATTTTTTACTCTACCTAGATGTTTTTCTGCTTCCATGTGTAGTCTTTGAAAAAAATATGAAGCAATGAAAGGGAACGCACAATGACCGCAAATTTCCAACAGTGATTAATAATGCACTTAGGACTTGATTTTGCTTAGTGCTGAGCACCTCAAGCTTTCATTCAAAGCAGTAAGGCTGAGGTAGGCTTAGCATTTTGTGACAGTGAACACTGCAAGTGCAGTCTATAAACCTCTCCATAGAAGATAAATATTTGTTATTTTATTTGACCTTGAAGATGGGACTGGTTTGTTAGGGTTAAGGTCAATGAGTATATTATTTTTAGACAAGATACAGAGTACATGGATGGTTCTGCTTTATTTTAGTGTGTTAACATCTGGCAGCATTCTGTGTTCCATATGCTGCTGATTGTCCTGATACATTCATCTTCAGTGATTATCAAAAAGATTTCAGTGCTCTGGAGTTAATCACACATTTGAGAAGACGAATACATGAAGATAAGTAGAAAAGCTGCCTGTAGGTTTCTATGTATAAGACCAATATTTGGGCAATCTTGGCAAGTAAGCTATTAATTTAGAAATTTTTTTTAATTTCTTAATTAGCTAATGTCTGTAAGAATGAAAAATAGTATATTAGAGTTCAGTATTTTTATCAGAATAACAGAGACAACATTGTTTCTTGGAAAACTGATTGTGCCCTTTTAGTTCTACATGCACATTTGCTTATTTTTTATAATGGTGAATAGTTAAGGGGATTTTAGATTTACACCCTTTCTTTATGTATTATTTTTGTATGGCTTTGAAAGTTTAGTTATGCTTCTGCTGTTTCATTACAAAAAGCACATGCATAACTATGAACTGACTTTTTTTTTATATTGGTGTTTTCAGTTTTCCTAGGTTGATAACATTTTTTCCAGGGCTATAAATTATTATTTTCGTTCTGTGCTGTTTTGATCTTACATGCTGACAGGTTCAGGGGAGAAAGACTTAAGAGTTTCACGTATAATTTGCCACATCAAAGCAGGTGTTCCTTTTTACAGTACCATCGTCTTTCTGAGAATGCAGAAAGTCTACTACAATCAGAACAAATGCTGAAGCAAAAACCAAACCAAGCCAGATGACTGTCAACCTTGTGGCTTTTGCCACAGCCCACACTTACCTTAGAGATCAGTCCTCTAGGCTAGCCCACCGTGGCACTGCCCATATTCCTGCAAAGAATAGTTCAAGTAAGGAAACAACTGTAGGGCTCAAAGTCTAGAAAGATGACCCTTTGCTTCCCACACCTCCTGTCAGACAGGTCACTGCTGCTCCACTGTCGGCTAACAAGGAAGGGCGCCATGAAATCAGCTTTGGCTGTGGCTCTTCAGGCAAACCCTGGGACCAGGGTCTATCCACACAACACATCATGAGACATCTGGTCAATGAAGGCATCAGGAAAGCAGCAGAAAGGCTGAAGTGGCAGTTTGCCACAAAACAGAAGGTACAGAAAAAAACATGTAGGGACATTGCTCCTCAATATTTCTCTCTTGATTCAATATCTATAATTTCAAAGAAAAAAATAAAGGCAACAAAGTCTCTTAGGGCGTATAACATATCCACTGTTGGGATAAAACTTACTTTATTATCATGCACAAATTTGTTTAGATCTTACTAGTGACCACTCTTCCTATTGCCAATATCTATTAATGATAATTACTTCAAATACTGTATTCACTCAATGATAGCATCACATCATGGTGAGGAAGATTGTGATCTTATCTAAACCTATTCTGTTTAACTCTGACACTCCTTCTATTATAGTGGGGCCCCGATAAGATCATGCCTGTTAGGATCAGACATTAGTTGGAATCAATATTGGAAAATGTGCCTGTTTTTGCTTAATAGCAAAGTTAGTGTGAGGGTCAGAGTGAGATCATTTGTTGGATGAGATTGTACAGCTTCATCTTGTAATGGAAATGTGTTGCTTGCTTTAGCTGCTGGTGAAAAGTAAAAACAAGAGCTCTTTGAAAGATGTACAGCTTTGTTCATAATCACTGTGTAAGGAAGATACAATCATTATTATGACATTTAACATCTGTAGTGCTGCAGCATGTTGAGGTTCTAGTTGGGAACTAGTGCTCCTTTGTGCTAGACTCTGAACCTGATAC
Source organism: Pseudopipra pipra (assembly GCF_036250125.1). NCBI lineage: Eukaryota > Metazoa > Chordata > Aves > Passeriformes > Pipridae > Pseudopipra > Pseudopipra pipra. The sequence goes on along the minus strand of NC_087549.1, from coordinate 19,311,591 downwards.
TAAAAAGACAGCTGCTGGCCTCAGCTAGCTTAGGTCCTGTTTTTAAACCAGACATGAGTACAATGACAACAAGTGTGGGAGGCAAAAGCTAAAATGGTGATAATTAAGATTAGTATAATAACAGTTACATCACACTAAAGCTGCAGACATGAGTTATTTAGAGATAGTGAATGAAAAATGCAGTGAATTTGCAGATTACTTCAGAGAATTCTTCCTATATGCATTAATCTAATGGAACAAAACACAAATAAATCAGGAGTATTATTTAGATAGGAATTTTGAAACTTATTTCTTGATAAAGAAGGATGTAATCTAGATCAGTGATGATGAACCCTTTTAGAGCTTAGTGCCAAATTTATTTTAAAAAGCTCAGAAGCTCTTGTGCTGCCAACATTAATCTCTCTGTAACAAACTTGGCACTAGTGCCAGCAGTTTATGGTTACTGGTGGAGATGAACAGTCAGAAAACACAAAGCACCATAATGTTGTTTTGCTGAAAAATATGGTTACTCTTTTTATAAGACTTTTCAAGATTTAGTTAAAGAAACCAAAGCAGAGTCCTGAGGGTATTGCATGACGTATATGAAGGCTGCAGTGCCCCTTTCTCCTTAAGAACATTAATTTTTACTCTCCAATAAATAAAAAAGTCCATCTGGATAAATTAAAAATAAAAAATTTATAATGAATCACCCGTTGTTTTGATCACAGGACTACAAAATATGAGTGACACTAATTCTGTGCCTGAAGTTGGCATCAAAGGGGCTCATGCATAGCTTCAAGTGCAAGGCACATGTCATGACCACTAGACTGGTCTAGAGGAAAAGTCTCCAAGTAATATATTAATAAATCTTAAATCATTCCAGTGTAGAATTAAAACCAATAAAATAAAATTGGAAATTTCCATATTTTTTCATTACATGAGAGTCTGTTTGAATGCCCAGCCCTTTAATTAGATAAACTACTAATACTAGTGATGTGCTAAGACCTGGGCAGTGTTTACCAACCATTTTCATTTCGGTAATACCACTTATCACTGACTGAATTTGATCATAACCTCTAACTTCTTGTGGTTTGACTCGAATTTTCTTTACAGTTCTCAACTTGATTGCAATTCCTCACATTTGACACACCAGTCACTAAATTTATGATGGTGTTGAACATTCACATGACAGGAGTGATAGTTTTCACTAGACAAAGTCAGAAAGTTTTTGATTTGGAATAGAACATATACACTGTCATGATCTCTTCTAGTTATATATATATATGCCATTACCAGTATCACATATGTGCCAACTGGTAGTTATGTAGAGGTGTAACTGTAATTTATGGTTGTTCAAAAACAAAAGTAAGTGGAATGGCAAATGAATAAATCGTTGCACCAGTGTTAACAGTAAAAGCATGACTGAACTCACTATCATCATATTGCCTTTTGATTCAATTAAATGCCATTGCTTGCTCTTTTAACATCATATAGAGAAGCACTGTCAATTGAAATAAAAAAATCATCAAAGTGGATTTATATAAATTAAAAATTTCCCTTCTAAGATGTGCATAGGGATATTTGAACTGCCCATTAAAAGTGAGGCATTTCATGTTTTCATTGAATAGTGCATTACTTTTGGATATAATATAAATAATGAAGATGTAGATTTCACTTTAAATTTTAGTTGTAGCAAAGTAGAGGGAGGAGCAGAGCCATTTTGAAATCATCCCTGAAAGAAATGGGAAGAGTGGATCTTTGAAAGAAATTTGAAATATTTCAAGATTTTAGAAATCTTTGTAACAATGCAGGACAGAATTTTCTTACTCTGTTTTAATCTGTGTCCATCTCAAAAGTGTTTTTTGTAATGTGTGTTTTCCCATACATGTATTTCCACAATATGACATTCAATAGACTAGTCACATAATTTATCATGAATATCACTGAAAAACAGTGTACCAGTAGAATTCTGAATTGTTAATATTTAAACATTGATTTCTTTAAAATGTTGATGTTTTGAACAACTGTATTTTTTCTCATTATTTCTTTCTTTGTTGTTTTAATTCTGAAATATTTTCAAATTCATGGAATCTCACAATTTTCACTTGCCCTTTTTTATTTCAGAAGTCTTTGTGCCATATTTCTGACCCCAGTGTGCTAGGTGTAGAACCCCAAATGTTTCAGTGGGGCAGGAGAGGTGACTTTTCTTTCTTGTTCTGAAACCACGATGAGTATAATTTTAGACACAATGCAAAGCAGAGCACTACAGTTTTCTGCCTTACTCACAGATACATATAAAATAAAAATGTCATTAAGACAATTGGATATATCTGAAGAAGCAAGCTGGATTTTTTCCATAGATATCCCTCCTTTCTCCCTATATAAAGAATTATGAAGAGCCATAATTTTACTTTTATAATAGCAAAATATTCTTCTTACTCGATTCCTTAGTTCCCAGCATTGGCCACATACAGCATGTGTACGACCTTCTGTTAAACTTGTGTGCCAGTGCAGTCAGAGCTTCACTTTAAATCTGACTCTGAAACAATTAGACTGAGAAACAATAAGAGAAGATTAAAATCAATTGTATCTGCATAAATAATGGAGAACAGTATTTGTGACTATTTATTTGCATTCTGGTAATTTAATTGCTATAACTTTATTTTTTTTTATTTGTGCTTTCTGCCCCAAGAAGTTCTTGGTATCCAGACTAGACTATTAAATGTCACAAAACACATAATCGTGTTGTTGTTATTATAGTGTCTGAATCAAGATGGGAAAAGGAGGAAATCCCTTCCTGGGAGAATTTATAGGGAAAGAACAGGAAATATTTTCTAATGGGAGATAAGGTACAAAGAAATGAACGAACCTGCTTGACAGCACTCTGGAGGTCTCAGGTTTCCTACAGGTTAAACAAACACCTGTCTTACAAAATTATTCCGTGGAATGATGATCAGACACCAAAAGGGTTGTACATTAGCACCCTGTGAATTGAACTAATTTTTATACTCTTTATGTAAAAATTGTAAATGCAAAGTAGGCATGTAGGATTCTGGCTGTTCACAACAATTCATGACATAAAAGAAGACTAAACTTTTTATGTATATTATATGCAGATCCTAACTGTAAAGAAAATGTAAATACAAAACAATGCTCCTTTGAACACATTCTCAAATGTACCACCTATAACAATAGAAAATAAGTAGACTCATGCCATAAGTCCAATAAACAATTAATCTGCAACGAATTCCCATCATTTCAGGACTGATAGGTTAAAATTGGAACATGAAGGTATTTAACAAAAATCCAGATTTGCAAAGAGTAGGATCCCTTATCATGTATAGGAATGATTAAACCAACAGATAGCGCACTGGTGCACATAGTCTGGATTATGTCTTTGAAAAAGAGAAAATGCTTGATGATGGTGTAGCAGCACTATGTTTCCAATAGGCCAGTCAGTCAAATGCAAATACAGTCTATAATAAAAGAGCTGGTTGGCATAGTAATTGGGAAATGAATGTTATTTGTAGCTCCATATTTCTGTCTTTAGGAGTCTAAGAACTAGGAGGTTGGTATTGATAAGAGGGTTTGTGTATAAATCCTTTGTAATGAGGCTGTGCCTCTTCAGTCATTTGTATTAATTTTAACTTTAGATATGAACATCATTCTCCGAAAGGGGTGACAACTAAAATAACTAATTTCACAAACGTCTGGGGAGAAAAAAAATTACTCATTTTAGAAAAAAAAAACCAAACAAACCTGCTTCTTTTTTTGATTGTTTGTTTGGTTTTGGGTGGAGTTGTTCTGTGGCAGGGGGAGTTTGAGAATACAAACAGGATCACCTTACATCTGTGTAAGGTATGCACTATAGATTATTTTGCATTTGTGTGGATACTGACAAGGATGAGTTCAGGTTTGGATGAAGAAAAGTATTGTATAGGAGAAATACCAACTATAACATATTTCAAGAGGTATAAAAATCCTTACTATACTTAACTCAGGTCAAAAACTCTCTAAATGCCTTGAGATCTACATCAGCTTGAGCCATTGATATTACTCCTACTTTTTTTTCCCCCGTCTTATTGGCCTGTTTGGATGATTTTTTAGGAATGTATTTGACAGTTTCTGCTGTTTCCTGTCTTCTACTGTTCCCTTCTTCGTGCATACACCCCTATATGACATCTTGTTCAACTTTTGAATATCTCTGTGAGATCACCTGGAATGCAGAACTTGAGGGTCTTAAAAAGTAGAGAATCTGGAGCATTGTGGAAAGAGGAAATTCTGTTGATGGCTTTGATTGCCTTCCTCCTGCTATTCTGTCCGCACCCCAACAGCTCTCTCCATGCAGTTTCATTTTCAGCTACATAGATTCCCTTAACTCTTCACTTTACCCCATCTCCTAATATTTATCTCTTGTTTATGTTTCTGGTAATTACCCCTTAGCCTTTCTCCTCACTTTACAGTCTCTCCCTGTTCACTGTTTCAGCTGTGTTTCCTTCTCCTTTCTCTAATTTCTCTGTCCTTTTTCTTATTGATCTTCAAGACATTTTTTTCATTTCTCGAGTATTTGCCCTTCCTAATTTGAAGCTCCATCCTAAACAGGTAATTTAGAGTACCTTGGTTGAAATGATTTTGAGCTGATTTTAAGGGGGGAAAAAAGACTGAATATTAATTTTGTGTAAAATAGAAATGTATGATGAGTTTCTCTGTTCACTGTAGCACACCCGTTCCTGTGGCTAGTTGCAGGGCTGACTTACAAAGAATCCATATATTTTTATCACTGTCTGTTACTTTCTTAGTTACGGGGACATAATCGACTCCTGTCTTTGGGCATTACATGAACACTGCAGAGAGCAAGAAGGAATGTCTTGCCTCTGCCCCTGCCCAAGTTTAACATTAGTCAGATGTATTAAGGGCTTACTGTGCCATCTTCTGCTTTAGCATCAGACTTGGGTGCTGGCCGGGGCATGCTAGCAGGCTCGATGGGCCAGTGGACTGATTTTACACAGTAAATTCCATGCTTTTGTGATATGTTGACAGACCCTTACCTCAAACAGTGCTAGCAGGCACTGCTGTAATAAAACCAGACTGGCTCATTCTTTACTTCTGAGATTTTCCATAAAAGCAGCATAAATGTTAATGAATAAATAATCTTCTCCTAAATTTTGTACAATAACTGAGCTTACCCCAGGCAGGATGTGCCGCTGTAGATCAGGGTTTGAAATATGTGAGAATTCCTTATTCCCCGTAGTGTAGTAGGAGGAAAAGTGTGTCACTCCCTATGCCATTTATTTCTCTGTAAGGTGTTGAGGGCTTAGGTCTCTTGTCTTTACACATCCTTGCTCATACTAAATCACTCACTAGGAGCTAACAAAAAATTTTGGAGGAAAGAAAGATAACAGAGAAAACATGCAAAATATTAGTTAAATTAATAAAATAATCCCACTTCCCTGATCTTGTGTGCAGAAAGAAAAGAAGAAATTGAATTGAAAATGCATTAGGTAATGCCTGATCTAGGAATTAATCTGCTTACTTACACACAGCAGAGATACAAATTCTCTTGAGATAGCTAACTTGGTTTCTGATGTGGTATAATCCATGTTTACACATGTTGCACTGAATTGTAAAGAGAAAAGATTCCTGTGTAAAAAGAAGCAGAGATGGAAAGCAGAAGGAGGAAAAAATCTTTTTTATCATAAAGTACTATTCTCTTTCTCACCATTCAAAAGAGAACATTAAAAGAAATATGTCACCTCTGATCTGAATGGGAAAAAAGGTGCTTCTTTTAATTGAATCTCCTTACTTCAGAAGCCTTTAGCTACATTTTTGGCTGAGCGAATAAGGCTGCAGGAAAATGTAATGTTACTGTTGTTCATCCTCAATAGAAATTAAGATGCTGGAATAATTCTTTCAACCTTTTATATAATTTTTAAAATACATTTACTTTGAGTAGTGCACTTTATTTCTTTGCATTTTGATCACTCATTAGGCGTTTGTCTTTATTGAGAATCAAATTTCCTTTTGTCACATCTTAACTGACTGTGCACTGGGAAACAAGATGTTGTTTAAGATAGGTTTTGGGGAAACACCTCAAGTAGAGATGGCCATCTCACTATTCATGCCTATCTAGGAATTTGTAGGCAATGCTGGCAATGCTTTCCTTGAGACTGAGAGTGAGAGTATGACACACCTTCTTGCCTTCATTTTATGCTCATCTTTGTGAACAAGTTGGAAAAGTGTTTCTATTTTGAGAAGGTTTAGAATTTCACAAACTTTTAATTGTGAAACTGAGGTTCATCTTAAAGCAGTTTTGCAGCTTTTCAGATTAAAAAACAAACAAACAAACTCAAAAGAGAAGATGTATATCATCTGAGAACAATTGTTCAACAAGTTCTCCAAAAGTACAAAATAAGATTATGGGTACCTTGTCTGTGGGAAGGGGAATGGGCAGAGGAGCTGCTGATCTGTCTAGCTGTGCCTTTAACAGTGAGTGCCATGTGATGCAAATGGTACCTGAAGCCCTGAAAGGCAGAGAATAGAGCAATAAATGGGTTATTCGCAACCCTCGTAAAAGCTTCAATGAAGGAATACAACTCTATTCGATATTAATTGTGCATAATTAAACTTTAAAACATTCAGGACTCTTAACACAATAATTAGTAAAACATGCTATGATTTTGGTATTCTAAACGGTGACATAATAAAATCTGTACTCTAAAAGGGAAAATACTATGTAAAGTGAGACAGTACTGACATGACATTGTGAAATCGTTACACTCTGTAGATACTGTCTTTTCAATATTTTTCCACTTTTTTTAATTTTTCCACATTTTATTTAGTACTCCATATGTTTCCTCTATATTCAATATCTCAGACACAAGCAGAAGAAAAAACCCTAAATTTAGGATTTTTATATCTTTAGAAGCAGACTTTGATTTTGCCCGCTGTACACTATTTCTTTCTCAGAGACAAAACTCAATCCTTTCCCCCTTTATGCTTTCATATTTCCTTAACTGTTGTTTTAGAAATGATCACATTCTTCTGTAATTTAAAAGAAACCCCACATGTATATAATTTTATATATATATAATCTTGAAATACTTTTATTTTACCAGAAATTTCACGTTTTAGCATTGTCACAGCTAAAGACACATGGAATTTATGGAAGCCCACAGATTTTCTTATGAAGTTATGAATAAACTGAATACCATGGAATCAGAATAGAAGACTTATCACCAAAATATATGGCTTTCTTTTTTTTCCATTAAATCCTCCACATTGCACTGGAGCAGTTTCTTCAGAAGCGCTTTCTTAGGTGTTTTAAACTCAGTTCCCATTGACAAATGGCAAGTACAAGTGCTGTAGCAGCTGTTTGCATGATGGGAGTGGTTCTGTTCCATTTGTGAAGGGAACAGATGAATGTTTGAGACAAGAAATACAGTAAAATTTAAATCTTCTCTCAGTGCAGTGATGTCCCAGTGTGGCATTGCCCCAGCGGAGAAAAAACTCTCTGTTTGTATCTGGTCCTCATGTCTTTTGTGAGCTTTTTCTTTACTCTGAATATATGAATTAAAAAGGTGAAGTCAGGGGGGAGAAAAGAAGGGAGCTATAAAAAGCCTATTCCACCAAGTGGGAAATTGCCTCCAAAATGCTTTGGGGTCCCATGCCTGAAGAAAATCCCTTCCTGAAAGTGTCGAAAGGGCTGTGTTTAGAGGAGGTAATTTCCATTCAGATCTGGTTTTTCCTTGAACTCCTCTATTATGATATTGGATTGATACTTTTTAGGATTGTGAAGCCTGAAATGCTTCATTATATTACAACTACTGGGATTTTAGTAACATCACATTGAGTTTTAATAATTGAGCAGCTGTTATGCACCTCGGCTCAAAGAAGCTATTCAACTCTGCTGTGCCAACAAGGAAAACAAGAGCAGCAAGGTAACCAGTAAAAAATATAGTTTATCCCTAGAGAAAAAATGTGTAACTTGGTGGCATACTGCAGCTCTATGCACCTGTCTACAGCCATGCTACAGCCAGTGGTTATGAGAAACATCTGTATGAAAACAGATGTTTTTCAGAAACCATTACAATTTACCTTCATTTAGTGTTCTCTAGAAGCAGCCCGAGGTCACATTTAAACATTCAATGTGGTCTCGATTGAATTTTAATTTTTTTCAATGGACACTGATTTTAAATGTAAGCAAAGAGATAGATACTATCAGAAAATTAACCTAAAATTAAAACTTTACGGTGAACTGTTTGTTTGCACAACATTTTTAGAAGAAAGGTGACATTAATCATGAGGCCTTTTTAAACCAAGGTGGAGAGAGAGGAAAGTATGATAACATACATTAAAAGACTACTGATTGCTCAATTGAACTTTTGCTGGCACCTTCTTAATGACTTAAATCATGATGCATGTTGTACTTTGGAGAGGAATTTCAGATGTGGTATAGGGCCGCTCTCCTATAATATGGGCTGATGTGTGAAGTTTGGCCCCTTTTCGAGCAGAAAAATCTCATTTGGGTGGGTGGAATAAGCTAAGGTTATTGTAAGTTCTCGTCAGTGGTGGTTAGACGAGTTAGAGAAGTAGCACCAATCGCTCTACTCCTGAAATAGCGTCAGGGTATGGCTTTAACTCCCCACTGAACCACAAGGATTTGGGATTGCATGCCCTGAGACACAGAGGAAACAGAGGTGAGCTCAAAATGAGTTTGACAATTCTGCTACACTTGTAAGCTGTTGAAGCAACCCGCATGTTCCTACATGCACAGCAAAGTGACCTCCACTGAGAACAATGCAGATTCCGCATTCATGAGATTCAAATCCTCAAACTTAACGGGCAAGACCCCATGAGGCTTGATGTATTAACATTGAATGTATTGTTTTGAATAGAAGAGTAAAAGCTTACCGTCAGTCTGGTTGTTAGTGTTCCTGGGCTTTGGTTTTAGGTGTGCTGCTTTGTGGCCTGATTTTGCAGGTCCTGCAGGCTGTGCCCAGCTGCTGAGCACGATCATGGATAGTCCCCAAGCCAATATCACTGTGCTTAAAGGCCTGGGTTTCTGAAAAGCTCAGATCAGTTTTGGGTTTGTCCATCTTCCGAACTCCAGTCAGGCAAAGGGGGAATGAATTCTGAGGCTTACTTACGTACGCCAAATCTGTTACCAAGCAGGGTGAACTATGGTAGATCCTGTAGCATCATTTGAACTCCATGAGTGTGCTGGCTCCAGATTTCAGCATTATGTGTCATTAGATGCAAGGACATGTCTTATTGGTGAGCTGGGCTCGTCAGCATGATCTCTGACAATCCTGACAGGAGTTCTTTAGATTTTCCTTTTATGTGTACATGGCAGAAGAATAGGAGAACATCAACAATATGGCCCTGGTAGCTGTCAGGGTGCCCAAAAAGAATACATACATATATGCACAAACAGGTATATTTTTAAACCTTGACAGAATGAGGTGTGGCAGGCAATGCAGAGTTTGGGCATGCTCGGATTTACCAGCATATTTTCAAAGTTAGATGAGATAATCTAAAACAGTGTTATTTGTTTTATGACTACATAATTAGCATGGTGCAGTGATACTAAAATCATCAAATGTCTGGATCATTGTTGAATGAAGCAGTTTACTAAATTTTATTAACAGACAATTAAATATCAAAAACTATGTATGCAGCTCCCAGAAAGAAAATAGAGTATGAGGGGTTAGGAGGTGAAAATAGCAGACAATAAAACCTTGTAAGGTGAATATTTTTTTAACTGTCTAAACCAAAAATTTTATAAATATTTTAAATTAGTCCTCAAAATGCAGGGAGCTTAGCTGTAAAATTCCATCTGATCACTATTAGGCTTACATGAGATTACAAAAACCTGCTGATAATAGAGTTAAATTCAATTTCAAAGCACTGCAGTGAGGACGCTGAAACTGTAACAAGCTGGTAGTATCATTTGGGTGAAAAAGAGGGGATACCCTGAACAGAAAAACAGAGAGTCAAGAGGATGCTGTTTGCACAGTAATTGACTGTAAGTGTAATTTCTGTGATATATTGTTTTCAGAGTTTAGATAAGGCATGAAAATAGAAAATCAATAGTATAATTAAAGAGAATTTCAGGACTTTGGTGGGCAAGGAGGACACATTTGGATGTCATACACAATTATTGAGGACCTCTATTTACCTTGATTTTATTTTTTTGATTTATTTCTGAGCCAGGCGCTGGGCAGGTGAGGGTTACTTTTCAGTTTTGCCTTCATCGTTAAATAAATTTCCAGAGTGCCTGGGTATATGTGTACAAAGTTAACTATACTGTCATTGCAGCAATTGAAACCCACACCAAGTCAGAAGAGAAAATTCTAAAGGGAAATATACTGAGGCTACATGTCAGATGTTTCTCTCTTCTTTTCTCTCCCTCTCTTTTTATGCACACAACACCCATATGCACATGCACATACATTAATATATATAATATATGCAGATATTGATGGAATTCTATGAGTTGAAAGAGAGGGAAGATGTCTTTAAGGATCCATATCTCTCGCAGCAGATATATGTTATTATCACTGAAATGTGGCCTTCAGTCTTGAAACAGTTAAAAGAGTTCTACGGCCACAAAAGAAGAGATTTCTTCAGAATTATCTCCCGCCTCACATTTGCTCTTAGGCAAGCAGTTTAAAAAAGCCCAGTGATTGAGCCAGTGATCCAATTTGAAATGCAGAAATGATTAGAGCTGCTTGCCTCATTTCATATCGAAATTCTCTGATTTATGACAGGGCTGCAGCCAAGATCTATCTCCAAAGGGAATTAGTGTGCAAGTTTGCATATTTTTGTTATTTAGGTTTCTGATAGCAGCTGCTAGCTAGAAATACTGAACTGGGAGGTGGTGGTGCAGGGTTTTTCAGCCATTGGAGCAAAGGAAGATAAGAGCCTTATGTTTAGGACATTTAGACCCCTTGACCATCTCACCATACAGTAATTTTTAAACTTGGATTGCAGTAATACAGGAATCCAGCGGAATGGTTAATTGTAGTTGTGGAGAAAGGAATTACCAAAATTCTGTCTCCATGTTTTAACTAGGGGAATTTTAATGAGGCATAAAACTTCAATCATGCAACTGACCTGTGGGGCAGAGTGTAGAACATATAATGAAACAGAAATAGAATTCTGAAAAAAAATTATTACCTTATCTGGAATTTACATGAAGTGTTAACAGGAAATTATGCAGCGGTTATAAATGAAAAATATGGGATTTAATGTACTTATTAATAAAGATTTGTTACATACATGATACCAGTGTCCCAAATCTGCTGTCCGCAGCTGTCCCCAATTTCTTATTTCTCTGTCCTCAAATGCATTTAGTGTCTTCTTATTACTCTGGAAACTAAGGCCAATATCCATTTAACACCAGTGTCTAAGACAAACGGAAACATCTTTGTGTAAGGGTCGAGGACTGAGGAATTTCCCTTTTCTACAGCATTCAGACAGTCATAAAATTCTGAGTTTTCTCATTGGGAATTCAGTTAATGTTTTCTTTGGATATGTAAACCTTCCGTGATGAGGAGGAAAGAATGAGCACATGGTAGCTCTTAAAAAAAGAGGAAAAAAGCCCTCTCCATTAAATGAAAGATGAGTAACTGCCGAATTATGTGAGTATTGCACTGAGCAAAGAAATCACACTGTGAAAGTTTATTACCTTAGCTACTGTCCGACTCCATATGGAGTCATTATGGCCTAGAGTCTCAATAGTGCTCCTAAATTGACCTCACTATAATGCAGCTGTGCTTCCAGGTATTAAAACCTCTCTCGTATTTCACTGAATATTCCCTTGGAGATACAAGGTTATTGTAGTAAAAACTTTAAAATTTCATTACTTTGTTCTTTTGACAAAGTACTAGGTAAGATCTTACAGCCTGAAGATAGAAATGTGTGAGTTATTTCTTTTAAATCTATTCTTGCACTCTTTTATTTTTGTATTTCTACCCTTGTTATTTAATGGTAATTCTGCCAACAGAGCTGATCATGTTTAGGTACATTACACAGTTACCTAAGTAACCCACTTTCTTTGTAAAGTCTCTCTGAGCATAGTGCTGACCTTAAAATAACACTGTGATACCGCACCTAAAAGAGCACCGACACTGGGGCTGAACTTCCCATCCCTCTCTGCAGACACTGGTGATTTGGAATTTGCATTAGCACATTTGAAACCACAATTTAAAGCATTGTACACCCAGTGAGTGAAGAGTTATCAAAACAAGGACATAATGGAAATGGAGGAAATGGAAATGAAGATGGTTTTCCTTGCGACAAATTCATCCACTTGCTTGGGACCATTATTCAGACAAAAGAGACAATGCAGTCAGTGAAAATGTCACCTGAAGAGAAGGACAGAGTAAGGACTATTTTTATATACTCACATATACATTAAGACAATCTATGGGTCTTTTAATTTTTTCAGTTTCCATAATAATAGTGTAGAATGGCATATATTGAAGATTATTTGAAATAAAAAGATGGTGGTTTTTTTTCTTTTTTAACAGTAACAGAAAAATTCTAGCAGAAATATAAAAGAATCAATCTTTGGATGAAGTCCCCCTTCTCTGTTCCCAGTAAAATTGAGCAAGCTCTCTTTCCTACTGCCTTCTTTAGTGATTTGATTGCAATGGATTCTCTGCCTGCTGTACTATGAGTTTTATGATTCTGTGAGAAAAGATGAATATAGCACTATAAATCTCCCCTCTGAATGCTATTTTAGCTTCTCTAAAGATATTTTAATCTAGTCTATCCATGCTATTTGCAGAAAAGCAGGAGATAGAGTTTTTGTTAGCTAGTGAGTGAAGTTTTCAGAGCATGGACCCCATCCGTGGGCCTGAAGCTTCCTAAGGGCAGTCACTGATGTATATATATTTTTTCCCCTTTTCACTTGTGCAGGCAGAAATGGAGATCTTTATGTGCAAACACGGTGCAACTTTGCTTAACTAAAAGGTTATGTTTAGAGTTGTATTATGAAGTCCAGTGGTGTGGAGAGAGTGAGGATCAAGTATGGCAAAGGTCGTTACATTGGTTGTCAGGGATACATTTATCCTTAGAGAAGTCCCTCACCTACCAAAGATGTAATGGCTGTTTTTCTTAGCATAATGCTATTGGGGGAATATAAAACATTTACATTAAGAATGAAGGGATATAAACAGAAAGCATGTATAAGTCTTTCTGAAGACAACTTCTGTCCTTCCTCATAAAGTATAAATGCTCATAAATAACCAGTCTAGGTTTTTTCTTCATTCAATTATTTTACTTTACCATGGGCTATCAAGTCTGAGAGTCTCTGCATATTCTAAAACCACTTCCACAAGGTATTATTTTTAAGGTATATTATTCTAATGATTTATCATAAAGAATGATCTTCTGTATTGCTCTGGTAGCCAGTAAAAGTTAAAATATTAACTGTGCAGTATAGTTAACTTGGATAAGTGCAGCATTAAAGTAGATACACATTAGCCAATATGAGGCATCAGAGGTAAAATCGAAAGGATTAAATTTGACAGAAGAGCCCCATTTAATTTCTTCCGACCCCTGTGGTTCTATTGAATAAAACTTTAAGTACCTTTTTGGACTGCACTAACATTTGCTGTTCTTGGAAAATAGTTTTTGCCAGAGATAACTATGTTACAGGGAAACACTGGTCCTCAATGGCTTGCAGGGAGAGAGCTGTCTTCTTGTAGTATTCTTACTAATTAATTCCCATGAGCCTTGCCCCAGAACTAACTATTGGGAGCCCATCAGTGTGAAGAGGTTAGCTGGTAAATTCACAGGAAGGGATGCAGTGGCAGCAGCAGAACCCATCTGTGCATGCGCATGTATATCCCCAAGAGACAAGAACAAAAAGATGTATGAAGCAGTGAAAGACAGATAATAAAGTACAGTGACTTAGTTATCTATGGCCCTTCCAAATAACATACAAGTTCTGTAAATTATATTCAGTTTGACCAATTGGACACCTTTCCAAAACTTATGAACTTATCTTAGCAAATCCCTCAACTATGATTGATTTTCATCATGTAAGTTTAGAAAAATAAATCATTCTTGAAGAACTTGGGAAATCCACTTATATCTGGACAACTATCATGCCTCAATAAAATTAATTGCTGGTGGTCAAATCCCATGTGCTTCAAGTTTGTGTTTTTGTGTTGACTTCATTGACGGTGATGTCTATAAGCCAAGGTTACATTATTTCATGTGTACATGTGTATGCTTGCATGAGCACAGGCACACATGCCCATACACACACCACATGTGCACAGACTTTTTCTAGGAACCCTGCTTTCAAACCACTTCCTCAAAGAAAAAGAGAGAAACAGTTTTAATTTCACAGAACTGACCAGGAGAGATAATGAAGTACTTTCAAAACTCTTTATGTGTGGAAGCCCTAGAGGCAAACCCCAGAGCTTTCTTACTTTTAGCAACCAATTACTGCCAAAAAAAAAAAAAAAAAAAGAGTTTCCCCAATTATGAAGTATACTAACACAGGCTGCACAGACTCAGTCTCACAAAGTGTATTGGAAAGGCAGCATTCACATAATTAATGAGAAAGTGCTGCATGTGTTCAGGCCTTCTGTTAATTGATTAAATGAGTCTATGTCTAAATCTGATTATAATCACACTGTGGGAGTACAATTGAGCGAGTGTGTAAGAGGTAAAGGAACTCTCTCTTTCTTGTACACTCTTGGATATATGAATATGCATCCTCCCTCCTGCTCCCCCTCCCCAAATTGTAAGAACAGGTTAAAAATTGGGTTAATAGGAAAAGTACCAGACTTACCTATTGAAAGCGAGATAGCTTAATCACAACTACTTGAACAGTTATTCTTGGTTTACTGTCTCAGTTCCTGTTTAATCCATCACTGGCACTTGTAAAGCACAACAGGCTTTATAGCAGACGTCAGTTTGATGCTAATTGTGGTTAACGGTTAACAAGTGCTGGTTAGTTTTCCCGCGGTGTAGCAATAAAACACAAAACCTGCCATGTGCTTGCTTTTTTTTTTTAGAGAAGACCACAGTGTTCCCTAAGGGTTGTGAGAGAAGTTCATCCCATTGAACTGGTCAGCAAGATATCATTAGCTCGTTGTGTACATGAAATCCAGGGGTTAGAGCACCAAGCGTCACAAGCCAGTTTCTTTACCTCCTTGAGCTGATCAGAGGATCAGAGTATCAAGGAAGGATTAGCACTGACTTGGGATTTGTGTGATTGGTTAATTTATTGCGGCGATGGCAGGCCTTTCATCTATGGCAACATTTAATCAGCACGGCCATGGAGGCTATTACGGGTTAGCTCTTTTCTCAAGTCAGCCAGGGCTGCACCATCAGCCCTATCACAATTCCCCTGAAATTTCCAAATTATCTGGAACAGGCTTTAGCCTCACAGTAATAAAAATTAGAAGAGATTCCTGATAGCGCTGGTGGAAAAGGCTTTCACTTGCACAGGGCAAATTATAAATAGTATGAACGTGCACTTTAAAAAAAAAAATTCTCCACCTCTTAAGAGATGTGCAGGACTTATCACCCCTGCTCTGATCCAAATCCTCGTGGTTGAAAATTTATATTAGATTTTATCAGTGGGGCCTAAGTCTAGAAAAATCAATGAAGGTTATCTTTTATGTTGCAGGAACTTGTGGAAATATTGATTTTCATTTTATAGTGAATTTGGAGCATGAGTTGGTAATCACTGCTGAGCTGACTACAATGTTTGCCTACTGTATCTTTTACTGAGTTTTGCTCAAGTATTTAAGATAGTATATTCCTGTTGATTTCAGCATGTAGTTTGAAGTCAAATGTTTCTTAATACAACTTGGTGCATCTCTTGTTATATAATGTAATCCTTCAGAGTAATGGTGATTAGCTAATGTCTGTTGAATGATTTCTGAATTTAATAGTGATGTTCAGAATGAGAAAGAGGGAGATTTCAGGACTTCTCTCATATATCTTGCTTTTCCTTTTTCCTTACCAGTCACTAAACCACTAAATGAAATACAAAGTATAAAAGAATATAATGAAAAATAAGATGAAGGATGCTAAAAGATAAAATATTCATGTATAAAAAGAGTTAGGAACCTGAATATCTGCTAGTGTAAATTATTGTTATTCATTCTATTAAGCATTAAATCTTTCAGAACTAATGAAAGCTAGAAAAACTTCTACTGATAAAAGACACCATGGCCACAGTTTATTAAATGAATCTAGATCCTTCATCTTGGCTCTTAAAAATGCTTTAAGTAAAACAGTGATTCAGAGAGTGATTTTAAAGCTTTTCTCATGTAATGCCCTTACTCACTCTCTGTAGTTTTTATTTCTGCAGAGTATGTCCTCTTTCGATGCCATTTCTATTGGTGGTATATTTGTGCAACTGATTTTAAAATGGATGAATTCTTCAAAAAGTCATTTGAATATTCAAATAAATCTGTTCCTGCCAAATTTATGCCATTTTTGTTTTGATTTTAGGTAGCATGAGTTCTTTCAGACCTGATATTTGAAAAGGAATTTTAATACCTTCTTCACACAATCTAACGCTAGGGCGAGTAAAATAAAACTTCCTGAATTTCCAAAGATAAAGCCTGACTGACCATGAGAACTTAAAACAGGGATACTCTCAGATAAATGTAGGAAAAAAAATATAGTTAGTTTTAAATAGATTTTGGAGTATAGGCTCTGCTTGTTCTCTTCTTCCAAATTCCTTTGGAGGGGACCTGTTGTTCCCGATACACAAGGCACAGTGGTAGCAAGTACTTTGCTTGAGTGACCTTTTTAGCTTCTTGAATGAGAATTTAAATCTATAATTCTATAGAGATGTTGAAATATGTAGGGTTTTTAAACATCAGTGCAGGAAATGGGCCAGAAATAGTGAAGCTTTTTTGCAAAGTACATGTCCTCAAGAAGAGCATGACGCTGCAGGTGTCCCTAAGCATAATCTCTAAATACGTGGTCATTCTTAGCTGCAGCAAACTGACAGGAAAAAGGATATGAACGTAGCTACCTGGATCTCCTGGTTGGAGCACTTGCAGCATGATGCTGGAGAACATGCAAGGATGCACTTAGCAGGGTGCATGGATATATAAGATGATAGTTCCCAGAATGAACTGTGTCACTGCATTTATTTACATTGTATTGATATCCTTCCCCTGAGTTAATTACGCCCTATTGTGCTTCTAATGCTGTCATTATTTTAGTATTGTAACTTTTAGTGTTCTTGAGTATTTAGTTCGTACATCTTTGGTTCTGTCCATTATCCTCTAATAATATATATTCGTATATATTCATATATTCTACAGAAATGTTATGGATTTGTAAATATGAGCAATGATGCGTCACTGAGATCAGGGAGAGCAGTATTTTGCCCATTTTTTGGTTTTCAATGTAGTGATTAAGCTGATTGGTGTTCCTTTAGATGGAAATAATTTTCAGGAAAAAAAAATGAAATTATTTCTTAATGTTTGGCATGGCATGTGTGTGAACTATGAATAATAGTGATATATGTAAAGGAAATAAAGGGAGGTTTTGCCTGCAATAATGTTAACTTTTATTAAGTAAAATGAAATAGAAAAAAGTCTTTTCTTCTTCCTATAGGTAAATGCTTATGATATCCAATGCCTGTAACCCTTGAAGGCAGATATGCCTGGACAGATTTGATTGCCTTTGTTAACTGTTAGTCTTGAACCTGGCATTTGCATGAAATTACACCAAATATTTTATTTTGCATACTTCAAACCAGTGCTAAGTTTAAAGAGAACAACTACGGGTTCATAACAGAAATAGCTAGGATTTGGAACATTTTGTTGTATTCTCTGTTTTATTATCATTATTTGTTTGGGGTTTTCTCCCCAAATCAAGTCATACTTTGCAGAATCAAATTTACCATAATTGGAAAGACTACTTTTTTCATTACTGAATAATATATTTCTATAAAGTTTTCTTTGAACCATCTATAAATTCCAGCAGATCATCTTTTTTATGATTCTTCTCTGCTGCCTTTAGTTATACACCAATGAGAAACTACAAAGTGATTACATATGACAGACAATCATCTGAAGCATTGCTTCTGTTAGAAATAAAACACTTAGCTGATTTTTTCAAAGTGGTAATTGCCAGCTTTGGCCCTTAGCTATAGCTAAAAAACCATGGTTTTTGCTTGTTAGGCTGTAGAAAATATTTTAGATTAAGTTTGAAGAAATGGAGATTTGCAGTCAGATTATGAGGTAGTTGTGTGATGGATTCCTGGGGTTTACTGAGCAATTTACAGTAACAGAGCAGAATTTCCCACTTTACCATTACAAACTCTTTGTACAGGGCATGATACTCTCTTCTGAATTTTTTTAGAAAGCCTATTTCCTGCTGTAAGCCCCACGGCTCTTTTTTGTACCTGATCAAGAAGGTCAAATACCCACAAGGAGGGAGGACTTCTTTGGGGAATACCTGGTGGAGCTCCCCCAAGGCTTTAAAGATTCTTCAGAAAAGAACAACATTTGACCCTGGTTTTTCCCCAAGAAGACAAGTCCTTGTAATTGAACTGGACAAATAAATCATATATAAATAATCTTTTCCTTTCCAAATAATTATATACAACTGTAGCAAATCCAAAGCAGTTGGGATCCATACCTACCTGGTAAGAGATACAGAGTTATAGAGTCTTGATGTGAGTTGGTTAATAGACCAGATAGGTGACCACAGCAATTTAAAGGTGATATGGAAATTAGGCGGGGTTTGGAGAATAAAAAATCTACCAAAAAGGGGGGGGAAAAAGTGATCTTGCTTTTTTAAAGAAAAAGTCTTACTTGAAGTAATACGGTGGAAAACTAGGATTGTTATACCTTCCTAGAATTTCTGAAGAATTGCTTTTATATGTAGTATGTTGACTAGCCAGTGCACTTTTAGATTATTTTGGACATATTTCTGGGAAATAAGCCAACACTGATAGTCTTGATGTTTGGAAAGCCTCTAGGATTAATCTAGTGATCATAGTATTGTAAGTGTGAAATTTCACTCTAGAACATGTAGTCAATTTGACTTCATGAAAAGGGCAGATTTTGAAAAAAAATGTAAAAGGTAAGTAACTTTGAATGCTATATATCAAATTAGTTACAGAAAAATGGGAAGTGTTTCAGAAGTTGAAAAATACAATTGGAACGTCCTGAGTCAGAGAAACTAATTCAAGTAATTCTCCTGGTAAGCATTTTCTTACCTGTGTGTATTCCAACACTGTCTTTACATGTGTTGTGCACCTTACTCATCCAGAACCTCAAATTAGCTTACACTGACCTTAAAAAAATTTGGATCAGACCAGAGGTGTGGTTTTTGCCCAGTGCCAGCAGCCTGTCCTTCAGTTTATGTACAATGCAGGAAATATCTGTGAGCTTTTTTTGAAACACAGGTGTTTATTAAGAAGGAAAACAGAAATCTATCTTGCTCACTTTAGTGGCTTCAATTTTCTGCAAATAAGAAGAGCACATCCTAGGATTTCTGGCTTCTAACATCATTCACTAACATACACATTTATTACAAAGAATCCAATTTATTTTTTAAACCAATTCTTTTCTCAAAGTTGAAAACAATTCTAGGTAAACTTAAAAATCTTAGTCAGTGATTCCTTTTAATAAAATTGAGTGTTGTAATACTGATATTTCACTAATCTTAAGATATTCTATTCAGTTACTCTTTCATTTTACTGTAAATGGCATCTTTAGTGTGCTGGAGGTTGATAACCTTCAATTTAATGTGGATACCATTTCAAAAAGATCTTAGGATAATTTACACACTGCTTCAATCAATTCAACTTATATGGGCTGATTTACATGCAAATTTTACTTTTATAAAGAAAAAGTATGATGTTTATTGATTTGTTCAGGTTACGTCTATGTTATTCAGCTCTACCAAAATATTCAAGTAATGACCTCTTAACTTTATCTATGTTGAATGGACTGAAGTAATTCTTAAAATATCAATTGAAAATTTCTCTCTCAGTAACAACGAATTGGGAGTTGTTAAATAAAGAGTCTATTTCTGCCCAGTACGGAAGGATCTCTATTGATTACATGGTAGGCACAAAGTAAAAGAATCAATAGAATTGATGTCCATGGGCCATGTCCTGCTTCTTTTACTTTAAAGATGGAAAAATTTCCATGGCTTCAGTTGTTTTCAACAAAGAACTGCAGAGAATTCACTTTGTCATGATGCTGCCACATCGATATTATAATGAAACTGTCTTGTATTTCAAGGTACATACAAGTAGAAATTTGATTGTAAAATCATCTGCCATTCATAAAATTTAGAAAGTCAGTTTTCTTTTTGTCTAAATTTTCTTGCATTTAAGAAATTTTTCAAATCAAATACCTGACGATCAATTTTCAAAGCACTGGGGTTGACATATTGGTTCAATAAAATCACTGACAGTCTTCTATGGAGTACTTAAGAAATAAAAGCTTTAAAAAAGCATTTTAAAACTAGCCTGTTTATAATGCACTATAGAGAAATAATTCCTCTGAAAAATATGCTATTTACAGTCAAATAATTTCATAACTAAAAGAAAAAAGGCAGTAGTGTGGTTTACTAGAAATCACCCCATTCTTGTTGTCAAGATTTTAATCAAAATCCTAGGCCTTGTGGAGTATTCTAGGGATTTTCTCTTGTGTTTTATTAGTTGTTTTTTGAACTATAATCCCAGTAATGAGCAAGTAACAAAACCCAGCTGTACATATGAAACTACCACCTATCACAGTTCTTTCAGTCTCATATAGGATAACCAGAGCATAACCACTGTGAAGCAATACAATTATGAATTTCTTGAGGGGGAAAAAGGAGAGATAAGTGCACAGAAGTCAGCTAACACTGATGCATGGGTGGCTACAGCATGCAAAGGGTTAACAAGATTTTCATTTTAGATAGTTGCCGTAGTAACAATCAGAGAGCTCAGGCTGTATCTTTTCTATTTGTGGGGAATGTTTAGATTTACACAGTAGCTCAGCTTATTATATATCTCCCTTGATTGCTGGATAAGGTTCGTTGATTAAAAACAGAATAAGATGCATTTTTATAATACTAAGGGAACCCACTGCCCCCCACCCCTGCCTCCCATCACTCTTTGTCCAGATCTCACTCAGCTCTCCCAGCACTCGCCTGTTGCCCAAGGTGTGGCTGTAAATCAAGTTTCACTTGAACTTTCAAGGAGCGGGGGCTGGATCCGCCTGAGCTGCTTATAGCAGGAGTGCTTGGTCCTGAGCATTCCTTTTCTCCTTCGAGCAGCTGATGTGGACCATAAGGCCATGCTACCACCAGCGTTGGGTCTGAGCACTACTTCTGTTGTTTCATGTCGCAGCTTGCATTTGCTTTTTCGCCATCCAGAGGTTAGTAAAAAAAAGTTTGATCAAAGGTCACCTCCATAGCAGAGGAGTGAAGAGGCAGATTTTTGAGCGTTCATCACCCAACTGTTCCCCTTAGAATTAGCAGGAGCTGACAGAGGCACTGCAGATACGGCCACCTCCCTTCAATGTGCAAATGGATCCGGTCTTGTGAGAATCAGACAATTATTCATTTCCTTCCCTTAAAAACTCAGAAGGCTTGTGACCACCATAGCAATGCCAGCTGTGCAGACGTGTCAGTGACCCTAAAGCCTGGAGGCTGCCATGCGAGACCAATGCCCTATGCTGGCAACAGCCTCACATCTCACCTGAAAGCTCATATCTCCTGGGAGCAGGGAAAAATCCCTGCTCAGCTGGGACATCAGGTTCAAGTCTGCCTTGAACAGATGCTGCCACTTAGTGCCAAGTGATATGGGGTAGTTGTTTGAAACAGATATGGTGACTGCAGTACTGTGGCATTTTAATGCCAAATTTTGTGACAAGAAGAAAAATTGTGGTGTAAAGTTTTACTATCTTATGTAGTTGATAGCCTGGTCTGCTCTGATTTGGCCAATTTCTAAAGCTTTTACTCTTTGCAAGTTCTTGATTTTTCATACCGCTGGTGCTGTTTGTGGTGTTAGGTTGATTTCTTGGCTCCATAACACACAACTGAAGAGAAGCTTTCTTTTCCTTTTATTGACTTCACTGGGATATTGAAGTGCTAGGAACATTTGTAGGCTGGCTTTTTTTTTTTTGCTCAAGTATCTGAAAATTGGTTTGAAAATTTTACTGGAAGCTAAAGGGATTTGATTTGATTTGATTTGGTTGGATTGAGTTTTCTTTGAACCAGGGAAGGCCTTCAAGGAAAAATTACCTTTTGGAATTAAAAAAATATTTTTTTGTGAAACTGATCTGAGCCAACAGTAGAATAGTTTTCTAATCACTTAAATTTAGTCTACACTGTGGTAGTACAGAGCTTGATTCTTATTACCACATTGAGTTTTCAATTCATACCAAAAAAAAAAAGAAACAAAAAACCTGACCCCTATAACCTAGGTGCAAATTTGTTGGTTTTTTTCATGCTCCCTACTTTTGAAAGTCAGCCCACTTCCACTTAAGGACCACTCCTCAGACTTGTGATTCCAGAGTCTTTACAGCTCCCAAGGGGTTCCATTAGAGAATACAGAGCTGCAGCACTGCTGGCCCAAAGTGATTCAATCTGGTAGTTGACAAGAGTTTGACATGAATATTCTTTAGTCATAGATGTACCCATTTACTACATTAATAATTTTCACACTGTTTTGTTTTTACACATGAAAGTCAATGAATCCATCAGCTCCTTTTAAGAAAACTGTATCACTCTTTTATCAATACTGTCATTTAAACTTAGGATACCAGCCTGTGTATATCTATCAGTCCCAGAAATGAACATTGGTTCATAGTCAAACTCTTACTGCAAAGAATTTAAAAAAATCAATTTATTTCTTTCTGAGAATAAGATCCTTTAAATAAAATTGCCAAGCTGCCAGTGTCTTTGTCTATTGTCACTTATTCTAAGTGATAGGGTTTTTCTGCATTAAAATGGGAGGGGTTTGGGCTTCATTCATTGTTATTTTCAAGTTATAAATATAAAACCAGGTCCCTATCTCCCTTTTACCCCTTCTTTTATGTGTAAATGTTTCATAAGTATCTGTATGAATTTTCCAAGTCAAATGTATTTTCTCGGACCTGTTTTTTACTTATGGAAAGTCTCACCCTTACACCAGCTTCATTGTGTTCAAAACCAAAAGCCTTAAAACAGCATTCCTACACTACTTCTTTGTTTCCAGATTTTAAGATCTATTATGCATAGTGTAGTGCGTAATCATAATTATGCATTCATGATGATGTTTGTACTGGCTTAACTCAGGAATAGTGTGAGAAAGCTAATCTCGAAGCTACAGGCTGTTTTCCTGGACTTTAGATTCTGATCTGAGCTGTTTGTTGAGTCTTACTGGAACCAGAGCCCCGTACTCACCAGTTCTGCTGCTGGACTCTCCATCTTTATCTCCAATCCCAGTGAAGGACCTTCACCCATTCTTTGAAAACTTTTTTTTCATGGAAACTTGCATTGTTGCAGTTCTCAGTCATGCTGCATATAATCAGCACACTGAAACAATTTATATGAGAGCTGTGTTACACAACTATGTCATACAAACTACAAAAAATAAGGATCCTTTTAATCTGCCATTGGGCATTTTAGGGAACTTCTTTTTCATTTTTGCATGAGAACAGTAAAATAAAATCCTCAGGCTTTTAAGGGAGCAAGGAAAAAATTACCTGCTTATGTGTAGCAGATTCTTCAACTGGAAGAAAGTAACTGCTTGCGAGGTAAAGGTTCAGTTTCTCTTCTTGGTCCAAGCCTTCTGAAATGATAAAGAACATGTTAGCACCATGAATCCGTAATTCAGAACTGTGAAAGATCATATTGATGAGAGAGCACAGAATTTGGGAATGTATTTTCTTTGAAATTCCCATATTAATCATTTAACTATACCACTGTTATTTATTTAAAAATCTATACAGAATTTGGTGGTATAGAAGAAAGATTAAAGCCCCTAAAATGTTGCATAGTCATATGTTAAAATCTTTTGAACTTATTTTCTTGTGAAGTCTCTTTTAATATTTTGAAGAGGTTTTTCACTGATAGTATTTGGGAAGGGGTTTTCAGTGGGAAAAAAAATAAAATTTTTGCATGAAAACACTATGCATATCTTATGAAAGTTTAACCAGCTAAAGGAAATTTTATAACAGTCTATCTTTCATAGACTAGAAAAATAGAAATTACAAGTGAATATAAAATACGTGAAGATTCCAGTTATTTGCAAACTTTTCCATCAGTATTATATACAATGTGTGTGTAAAGTTAATTGCTCTCCTTATTACTTGTAAACAAGAGAGCATAGAGTAACAGTGAAAATCTCTAAAGGAACCTTGTTCCAGTTTATTTTTACATAAGCAAGAAAGTATCGTGCATGATGCAACAGCATGCCAGCTAGCAACACACTCACAGAAGATAATTTAAATTTGTTTTACAGACACAAGAAGCTGACTTTAAAGCCATTCCTAAGAAGATTGTCCTTGATTTTACATTATCCTGGGTGGATGTTTCAATTTCTTCCATTTACTATTGTACTTGCTGGGTAAAAAATATCCTAGTGTCTGCTTAATAGTGAAGGAATTTTCTACATGAAGATGTAAGGAGGAATTAGGTTTTACCCCATAATTGTATATTAAGTCAGTGTTAAAATACAGTTGCAATCAAATCCTTTCATATCCCAAGGCCACACATTTGATACAGTACATTGGAAGGTCAGAATACTTAGCTGAGTATACACCCCTTGAGACTCAACAGATGTACAGATACGCGGCCTAATCCCAAAAACGCATTCATAAGTCTAGAAGATCAGAATTGAGCCTTAATTCTCTAAAGGACTGCCACAATGTTGTGTGGTCCTTTCATCCAAATTAGAATGATTCATTATTTCTAGTCCATTAGCACCATCAGGGATAGGTGTGGGCCATAAAATCTGCATTAGGATTTCTAAATATGTCAAGGATAATCTTAAAAGGAGATAAACTGGGATGTTTTAACTGAACTAAAAATAATTAATCAAAGTCATACATGTAGACTTCTGGTTGTCGAATCATGTGTTAAACTTCTACCTTAAATGATTATGCTGTATTAACAAGTATGAAATTTGGGCAGAGGATTATATATTGGATTTAGATTCTTACTTTAAAGTAAAGTGTTTCCTCCTAGTAAAGATATATTAAAAAAGCCTAATAAAAACAAGCATAAAGTCTTAAAAAGTCCTTAAGAAATACATAGAAGATTTTTTTCTATTTCCCAATTTGCTTTCAAATTAGTTAGGTAGGAATTTATATATAATATTTTGTGTGCATTCAGCGTGTGCACCACTGGAGTTCAAGTATTGTGTGATGCATCATCAAGAGAATTACACTGCAATATCTACACCATTGTCTACAATGCCTTTGTATTAAATATATATTTCGTAAACTCCTCACAATATTTATTAGAAGTGTAATCCTAATAGAGCTGCGTTGGTTTATACAGTTAAAACATTGGACAAGTATATACAAAGAACTTTTTATTTTCTATCTCTTGGGTTCTGAGCAAAAAAAAAAGATAGAACTAAAAAAGCCATTGTCTTTTACTGCTGCTAAATCATGACTTATTCACCATTCATGACAAAAACATTCACTTTTCTAAGGTAAAGTACACAACCTGTGTTTGCAGTTCCAAACAAAGTAGTAATAATATATAATAAACAGAATCTATAACTAGCTAATCTGTAGTTCTGTGTAATTGATGTTTTATAGAAGGCTTTATGCATGTCCTTTTTTAATTTTTGTATTTTTAATGGATTCATAGAATCATAGAATGGTTTGGATTGAAAGGGACCTTAAAGATCATCTAGTTCCAAGCCCCCTGACATGGGCAGGGATAACTGCCACTACATGAGGTTGCTCAAAGCCCAGTCCGTCCTGAGTTTGAACACTTCCAGGGATGAGGAATCTTATCCTCTGAGCAACCTGTGCCAGTGCCTCACCATTCTCATACTGAAGAATTTCTTCCTTATATCTAATCTAAACATACCTTCTTTCAGTTTGAAGCCATTCCCCCTTGTCCTGTTGCTACTCCTTTTTCTATTCCTTAGATAAAAATAAACATATGATACATGAAATTTGGACTTCTGGAAAAGGTGTTTTAAATCATCCATTCCAGAATAAGAAAAAGTATGAGAGAAAAAATTACAAAATTGCTCTAAAACAGTTATTATTCCGTATCATACTTTAACTAATCTGTAGATGCAACAGTCATGGTGAATGGCATCTGTGTAAATAGCTGAACCATGGGACCAGGCATCATTAATCCATATGCAATATAAATGCCTTCCTGTCTTCTAGAAAAACCTCCGTAATTGTCCCCTTGGTCATCTGGAATATCTACTGTCACATTAACTACCCCAAACCCAGATGATATTTGTGCAAAGTAAGAGACCAATTGTCAGAAGCTTACCAGGGATGGTTTATCCCAGAGTTTAGTCCCTCAGCCTGTCCAGCGTAAACTCAATGTTTGCAGAATTGCAGCTGAGCCATAGAAGCAGAGGATTTATCTATCTTTCATGAGAAATGTTTAGCAAAAGTGAAAGAAGTTACATTCAAGCAAGTGCATTCAACAAGTGTGTACTGGCAAATATCAGCATGGTCTCATTAGCAGAGAAAGAGATGAAATTCATAGAGTAGACAATAATTTACAGGTGAGGTTAATCCACTATGAAAAACGCACTGATAATTCAGTGTGAAAGTGTGCAAGCAGCACTGCGTTATATCTTGTCTAAAGATAAGTTATATAGTGTGTGATTTTATCAGTACAGGTGTATGTCATCTCTGAAATAGTATTATCCAAAGTATTCAACTTTACAGTAAAGCAGAAAGGTTCAACACCCATGCAGATACCGGAGTGCTAAGACACACTGACAGGGCACATGCTACCCACAGGTATCAACTCACCACAACAGATATGATTCACTTAGAGTTGTCAACTTGCAGAATATCCTCATCATGTTTATACTCATCACAGCATTGACTAAGAATGTGATTTCTTCACTCTGGTCATCGTGTAAACACACAATAAATATATATATACTGCTTTCCCAAGGAACAAAATGAACAGGACAGAGTGTAATAGGAAAAATAAAATGAGAAAGTCAAGGCAAAATACACTGCTATCCATCCCATGCTCTTTGAGAAAGGGAGAAGTTACCTATACATAGTTAGGTATATATACAATGGGGGAAAAAGAAAAGGTGGGAGGACAGGGCAGGGGAGGAGCAGCTGTGGAGTGAAGCCAGATGAAGACTTAATAGGAGAGAAGGACGGGAGTAGAAAGTCTGTCAAGACAGGGTGATATGGGCAGTGGAAGATCATTGAGTGTTCGGAGATCCAGTTTCCAGCTTTTACATTCCTGTTCCAATGAATTAATTGTCACCTCCTCCAGGGCCACAGGAACAGTCAGAAGAAATCACCAAGACTCTCAGCTAGGACAAAGTGCTATAGAATCTGGATTAATTTAAACCTTCCTGGTTTAAATTTGAAGATGAATTCTAAGGACATCCTGGATTAAACAGAACAAACTGAAGTTGCTTTTGACAGCATTACTTTGTACCTAAGTTACAGTGACATTTGATTTTTGTTTGTTTTACAGATTTGAAAAAAAATGTATTCTAGCTAGGTAACACAAAATGATCCCCATGTTTAGTGCACATTTAATTTACATCAGGAAGGCATATTTGATAGCAATAAAAAATTTGGAATCATACTGAAATCCTGACAAGCGTTGGAAAATATTAACATACCTGGAGTGTGAGGTTTTTTTGTTTGAATAATTTCTTTGGTCTGCTTTAGGTTTGTGGATGAAATGTACATAGTGGTGATAGATACATGGTGAAATGTATGTTCAGTTTTGCCACTTGACAAGTGATGATCTCTTGGGGTAAACAGCAGGGTTTCTCAGTTGCAGGGAATCCCAGCTGTCTGTTGGGATTCCATCTGTGTGTACATTTTTTCCCCCCTTATTTGTATTTGAAACATTAAAAGGCTTTGATTTGACCAGCCTCTTCAAATGTTACCAATTCTTTTTCTTCTGTTATCATCAAAAAAGATACTGAGAAGTAACTTCTTTCTTTTTTCCACCACTAGTTTCATGGCCCATCACAAGCAACAATTTGTCTGTGCGGGTATACAGGTTCTTGTATACTCTTGACTCTCTTCATGTAGATGGGTATCTGATGGATGGTACTTGAACACTCCTCTGAAACACTGGATCCTATAAAGCTGTAAAGTAGTAACTCAGTTATCCCAGGATCTCTACAGATTTAGGTGAAATTAACTGCATTCATTATGTTTGTATCACGTTTTCAAAGTTTTTGGGTTGGGTTTTTTTTTTCAACCACAAGGACTACGGACTGCAAAATTTCTTTTTCATTTAGTTTAAGTTTCAAGATCTCACCAACAGAGATTGGAGGCTGTGAAAGCTGAAATCCTGATGCAATTGCAAGATTCCTGGGTGGGTGTTTACAGGCTGGAGACTGCCATGCCTTTGCTTTATTTGGTGATGTTGTCATCAGCATGGAACCACAACATTGAAAACCTCCTGACAACTCCAGTGTTGTGTGAGTGGAGAGGAGTTGCCTTTGCATGTCCAAAAGATAAAGACGTGGCACTGTTAAGTGCTGCCACAGGCCTTGACTGGCAGGTTTTCTAGAAAAGCCTTTGAGATAACTGTTCTTCCAAGACTGAATCCTCCTTGGAAAAAACTTAAGATTTTTCAAGGAAGATACAGAAATGGAAAGACAGTCCAGCTGATTGCATACAAATTAACCACAAAATGCGTATCTGTATCTGTCCACTGAGCTGTTTAGATGACATTGTTTTAGGACTTGATGAATTTATAACCAGTTATATGGTAAAGAAATACATTGAGACAGTCAGTGTAAGTGTGAGGTGATAAAATGGAGTTATCACTCTTCTTATTATTCAAAAACATCTTAAAACAAATATTAATTAATATTTGGCCTAGTCTGAGACCTATGCAAGTCTCTTCTTTTGTTTGGTCCAGAATGACTCTTAGGAGACCTTCCCAGATGAACTGATTTGATGAGCTTATAAATTGCTGTATTGAATATGGTGACCATCAAAGGTGAACTTAACCTCTCTAGAGGGGATGTTCTGCAGTTTCAGCATGTGAGAAGGTGTCAACCCTGTGATGATACAATTGAATTTAAATTGAATTTCAAAGTAGAAACCTCCACTGGTGTATTAACTGATGTTTTACTATCCCATACTTGCATCTGAAGGCACCTGAGGTATATTTACAGCTCCCCTCACTGTATACTCTTTGTTTTAATTGACTACATAAAGTAACACTACACAGTGGGGCATGAGAACTTTCTCAAAGGGCACGAAGACATCTTGGTAACCTTCTGTATCTTTCATGGGTAGTAAGGCTCTTTGGGAGATTTAGAAAGAAAATCTGTTTGCAGGAACCAAAATACAATTGGAAAGACAGCCCCTGGGTATCAGTACATCTCCTTAAATAATGTCAAACGCTTCTTGGAATGCCATGCCTTGGACAGGATAGTTGTGTCACAGTGACTTACTGAACATGAGCTCAGTAGCTCAGTATCTGTTTCTTGCTTCAGCACAGCTTCTTGGGAAACAGCTGGCACCAATCTGGCATTTAACATGAGAATTTCACAGACTTCAAACTACTTGATCATACTGTATTTCTCTTCAACATCGAGGTTTCCTCAAGTTTCTACCAGGCCACACACATCATATGTTAGAAATGTTTTCAGGAAAGAGCCCATCTAATGTTACTTGTCAGCACTGATTCCTTTAGCAAGAGTGCAAAACTGTTTTCAGCCTGCTGTGATGGCTATTTTTATCTCCATTAACCTCTTGACTGAATATAAACATTTATTGAGGGTTACCTCTCTTGTTTGTCCAGTTGCTTCAAAGGTTAGTAAAAAGTGGATGCCTGCCTGACCTCTTTTATCCTCATTAGCTGATTCTAATTGTTTCCTGAGAGATCACAGTTTTGACCCTGCTTGTCCTTGTCAAATTTGTCTAGTTATGGCACAAAGACATTAGCAGAAATTGCATTTTCAGGTAAAAATTACTCAAGTGTAGAATGCACACTTACCTAGTGTAGAGCAGTGAACAATACTGTGGTTTTATAATGTGCCCTCATTTATAAAATGTGAAGTTACTACTGTATGGCCCCATCTTACAGACGTCCACGTTAGCAGAGCCCTGTGATTATACATAGGCAGTAGGCAGGATGTTTTGTAAGCTTTTGACCAGTTTGTAGCAGTTCTTTTGGAGGGCGAAATTAAATTATGTTTAGTTTTTGAATTCTTATTTCTAAGCAGTTGAAATATTATTGCTCCTGTGACAGGAAAACTTTTTTTTTTGTGTAAAAAGGTACCTTTCTTATGCTAGAGTTATTCCTAATAGCACTGTAAAAAAACTCCAACAGCATAAAGTAGGTAACACCTACCTCCACTATTTTGGGAGTGACCAACTAAATTTTACAGTATGACAAGTATATCTCATGAATTACAGGATGATTTTCATAGAACTCTGTGAGAGTCAGTGCATGAACTACTTCAAGGGGGATGACGTCCCAAAGGTGAAGAGCTGTCATGAAGAACATGTTGCCTTGCGAAGACTTTCTTCTATGTCAAGCTAAGAAAGCCTTTTTTCATGTTCCTCAGTGGTTCTCAGCCATGGTTGTACAGTTCAGACAAAGGACCTGGCAGGTCTCAATTAGGTATCTCAAACAGACAGGTCCCAGGCTTCATAGATTGTAACCAGTGCCTTAAATCCCACAGACACTTAGTGCAGATTAAAAAGCGCTGGTGTAATGCGCTCAAAGCACGATATCCTGCTTTAGAAGCGGGTTGCAGCATTCTGCACCCGCTTCAGCTTTCAAATGGATTTAAAATGTAGCCTCAGGTATAGCGCATTGCAGTAGTCTAATCTTGAGGTGATAAAGGCATGACTGATTTAACCATAGCTTCTTGTTATCTTGAACTGGGGTCTTTTCATTTTAACCATTTTAAGGAAATGGCCTTTCCTGAATCAGCAGGCTTGCTTCAGTTCTTGCTGTGTAATAAGGCACAACAAGAGCAATCCTCTCTCGGTGGTGAACACCTCCTATGAACGTGTGAACCTCACAGGATGCCAGACCCCAAGAACTGCTGCCATGGTCCTGACTTGCCTTACAGCTCACACAGTATGGCTGTGAGGTGCATCAAAGACAAGCCATGGCTCATATCCTTCAGTGGAGCTGCCAAGCTTTACAAGCAGCCAGGGCCTTGTGAAGTTTCGCTTTCATATTAAAAGAAGTTTATTTACATATCTGTGCAGCTTGGGCGCAGAGCTATGAGAGAATGGGAAATTCTTTTGAGGTGTCCACCAGTTCTTCTAGGCTAGAAGAGCTGTGAAACAAAACACCCTGTTCCTCCTCCAGTCTATCTCTAGTGCTTAGAGACCACTTACAGCTGCAGAGCTGATTAAGAGTTTTACTGCCAAGCCAACCTGGAAGCTAATTTAGCGATAACCATGTAGTTCTTTAAGTTTCAAAAAAGCCCTGTAAATGGGGAATGGCAAAGCAGACACATATGCTGGCTGCTGGTGCTCAGTCTACCTGCTGCTGTCCCTGCTTTGCCTCAGAAGGGATAAGGCACCTGCCTGGGCTCCTTGCCTTGTCTGGAGAAAACTGGGGTGGTGGCCTGGGACTAAGTCCACCCCTTTACTAAGGGAGAGACTAATCTTCATGAGAAAGTCAAATGGTATCTCTGCATCTCATTCTTCTTTAGCAGTATGTGGTTAAGTATAATCCTTTCCCAGGATGTATTATTTGTCCTGACTATGTAGATAATAAACTATTGCCCAGCACAAGAAGATCCTGATATTATTTGAGGCTTTTTGATACCACCTTAATGCAGATAAATACCCTTAAAGATGGAAGAGACACAATGTAATGTCAGACGTCTGGAAAGAAGAAAACCAGAAATAGGAATTAGATCTTGTGAAAATTAAATAGATGATCCCTTCGGCACTTAAAAGAGAATTTTGGTTTGTTCTGCTTTTCAACTTGGCCACCAACTTAGGAAAAAAAAACCCTTGTTTGAATGTCTTGATCAGTTATGGTGTACTTGTAAAAGTTCACTAGCTGGATAATATTGCACTGTCTTTTGCTTGTATGTGGGATTACCAGAGACTGAGAGCACATATAAGCACAAAAACATGTTAAAGGTTTAACTGAAATGGCAGTTGCAGAAATGCAGCAAGTGGTAGGAACATGTCCTGATCCTCCTCCACATTATTGCTGTGAAGCCGTGGTTACTAACATTCATGTTACAGCTTGTATTTAATTCGGGTATGATTCTCAGGTGTGTGAGGAATAGCTACTTTTCATTGTTTCCATGGCAGCCTTAGCACTGTTTTGGTGTAAATTACACTGAAGTCCAGACTTTTCTATAATAGAAGATAGAGATGATAGTTCGATTACCTTTCATCTCACCTCTTGCAGCTCTTTTTTGGTTCATGCCTTGTTTACATCATTATTTTCCATGCAGTCCATATGTAAATACTTTGCACTGATTTCATAACTGATAATATCAGGATTCTTGATAATTTACGTAGGAATATAACCAAATTTTTTAAAAATTAATAAAATTGTCTTGTTTATTGGTCAGTTATTAATTAGAATGTAAATTCAGAATATAAGTGCATGCAGCTGCGTTGACTCTAGCAAACATGCTTTCTGCAACTTCCCTTAGAAAAACAGTATTAGGAACTGAGACATTGCATGTCTCTGGTTTCAGTATTTTTACACTAGGTAGGTATATTTTTGCTAGATGTTACATTCCTTTCTCCTAATTTCATTCATCATTTCTACCTGTTTTTTCCAATACTTATGGAGGATGAATAATGTCATGGAGTGCATATAGATGAAGCGTGACTTATGCCCAAACAATTGTATGAAAAATGCAAAATCTGAAGTGAAAATTAAGTAAAAAGTACTATCTTTGATAAAACATTACTGGAACTTGAAAAGATAAAAAAACCCTGAATTATGAAGAACTGTGATATTTAATATATATTTTTCTATAATCGTTATTAAAATATTGGTATATCATAATTATAGTAACTATATATTTTATATAATTATTAATTATATCTTATGTAACTAAAACATTTTCAATAATATCTTATTTTCAATAAGTATTTTCCTGTCTATTTTGTGAGTTCAGTAGGTTCTGTGGTAACTCTTTATACTTCACTACATTTCTAGAACAGTCATAGATAATAAATGTGGCCAAAGCATCTGGAAAGTCCATTATGATTTTCTGTATCTAAATTTTTTTTACTCTCTTAGTCATATCACAATAGAACGTAAGTGGAGCCAACTAGAGAATTATTGGTGGAATATAAAAATAACTAAATTCTCTTGCAGAAGGTTGGAATGTCTTGGACAGAATTATATTGTAGGAGAAAAAAACAATTAAAAGTTATGTTGTGACTGTTGTAGTTTGTACTCTCTGTTGTGGTTTCTTTCTTGATACAGAGAAAAAGAACTGTGAATGACAGAAGCCTAAGTGTCATCTCAGTGCCACATACTGACAAACTCAGGATTGCCCACGGGAGTTAAATGTTAATAAATTTGAGGCCTCTGCCTTAGGTCCTCAAATACCAAATTCTCTAAATATAGAGTATGAAATATGGACAGGAGATGGTTTTATTAAATTGACTCCATGCCTTTCAGGTGTGGTAATGCCATGCTTTACTTTTGAGCCTTTCAATGGATTAATGCAACTTGTATTTTAGTCTTTGTGGAGACAAAGTCCAGTGAATATTTAGCATTATTATGATTTCAGACATAGTAAAATCACACATCAACACATAGCAAAGGAGGGAAAATTCCATTATCCATTCACAACTATTTCCTGTGATAATACAGATGTTACCCAGGACAGATCTTTGAAATGGATACCGATTCTTTAAATTCTTTCCTGTCTGTTTCAGGAAATAGTGAGATCCTGTTGATAATAATGTACAATGTGTCTAAAGTTCACTTCTAAACACTTGGCTCTTTGCTGTGAAAGTCATCTGCATTCCCTTTATAATTCTCAGCCACCAGAGATCTGCTTAATCTTGGAGATCTGATCCAATATCATTCGGAAAAATCCTTGATAATAGTTTCACCATTCAGTCAATGAAAGAACTAAAGCTTCCTGCTTGTGTCTTCTTAAAAAAAATCCTGAGGCAGAGGAATAAGAACTTGGCTGATGGATTTGGAGCTTTTGTTGTTTGCAAATAAAATTATTATTACTATTATTATTCAAGTTCTTAATCAAGGCAAGCAAATGGCATCTGTTTGTTATCGTCCTTCCTACAGAAGACAAAGGCTTCAGTCCCTATGGTACTGACTGCTGGCCCCAAGTGGTTGCTGGATGTGACTTGGCAAGGAGTAGAAGACAACAAAAACAACTGCATTGTGTACAGCAAAGGTAAACACAAGCTTATTTTTTTCTCTACTTTCCTGTGTGAGCTACTGAGACAAACATATACCTGTTGCATAATAGGAAAATTAATAGTATGTCTCCCCTTAATGTCAGTTTTCCCTCTCATTTTCCTCCCACGTTCTGGTTTTGCCTTTTTTTTTAATTTTAGTTATATAAAAACCCCACATAGTCTCTGCAGTTTATTAACTGCTTTTTAAACACTGAAGGACATCAGATGACATAAGACATACCATCCATTTCTCTCTGAGAGTTAGTGCCTCTTGGGAAACATCAGTAAAGTCTATACACTTTGAATAGATGAATTCTTTTGGGCATTTTATTGGGCATACTGGATATCATTTCTCCATGTTACGTTACGTTACATTGTAGACTAGTAACTGAAATCCAGTTTTGTAAGAAGAGCGAGGACTTGATTGGACTATGAAAAGACTTTATGTCAGCATGGTAACAGAGGATAACTGGAACTGGGTTTCAGGGTTGTCACCTCTGACATTCCAGTCTCTGTGTAGTAGCCTGAATGTGATGATGCTTCACTGAAATGTATTAGCTCGTTGTAATGGGTAGCACTTCTGTCTTATGTGAATTGTCAGATTTGCTCAAGCCAGTACAAGTTCTTATGAGGCTCCCTACCAAACTTGCTTTATCTAACCTACCACATCTAACAGCTCCTTTGGTTCAAGATGCAAAGGCTTTTGTCTTGCATCTTTAAACAACCCAAAGAGTCTCAGGTTCAGTCCATAGCACCATGGACTATGCACCACACTGTCCAGTCAGTCACTGTGAAAGCTTTTAAATGCAGTTATGGAATCGTTACAGTACGTTAAAAAAAAAAAAAATATAAACAAAACACCACTTGAATATATGGAATAAAATTAACTTACTTAGTGTAGCTGTGTTTGGCATTCACCCTAAAGATCAGGTTGCAAAACTATGACTTTCCTTCCTTGTATTTCAATCACCAATCTCAGCACTTTGTGAATACTTCAGAACATGCACTGTTCTTGTTTAATTTCTTTTAGGTTTTATTTCTAACCGAACAGACCTACTGAGATCAAAGATTTGTTTGCTGAGGCAACCTAGTGACCATTTCAGCATACAAGCATCCAGGCAAATAAGCATCCATATCAATATATTAACATACAAAACACTAATCATAACATCAAAGACTCCTAAAAACTTACTAGAAACAATTACAACTTGTTCCTATAATCATTGCAATTTATACACTTATAAGAGGATTGCTTTTAAACTGCCACAAGCCTTTGAAAGTTGAAACGCTGAAAACAGGGAATTTGCATGTTAAAAATGGTTCGCACACCAGGGTCTTATAAATTCTTTCTATTATAATTACAGAATGTCAACACATTCATTCTACAACCTGAAACACCTGCAGTACTAGAGAACTGGGCTCAGATCTAAAAAGGGTTGAGCTGCCCTCCCTTTACAGCTTGCTGATTGCAGCCCAAGTGGAAGAAGCAGCAAAGTGCTCTGAGTAACGAACACAGTGAAGCTTTTCTCATGACTCCAGAGCTGCAGTTTGCTGTTCATAGTGTTGAATGATCACAGGCAAACTTTCCTGCAACAACGTTTTAATGTAATGGGAAACTACTTTCCCTCCAAAATATAGCTTCTGCAAATTCCCATAGGATGATATCTTATCAGGTATTACATTCTTTAGCACATATTTACCAGTTGGACTTTTCATCTTCAAAGTACTTTACTAACACTAACTAATTCATTAGACAGTTTCAGTGCTATCTGTCAGATTTATTCTACCGAAATACAATTTTTTTTGTCAAATACTGAGAACTTGCTTCAGTTTGATACCATATGATTAGCCTAAAACATTAGTTTTTTCATTCAAAGGTGGTGGATTTTTTTTCACTGATTATACTGGTTATTTTAGTACTTGGTTAACAAGGTATGATGAGACAGTTACACAATACTCATGGTGAATTCTATTGTCTTTACCAGAGATGTCTATTATAACTAAAGTTGAGGGTAAATTTGAGGATAAATACATGTTTAAAACCTACTACTTCACTAAATTAATGCAGGAAATAAGTTATAGATATGCTTTGCCTTCACTGCATTCTGTTCCTTTCTTTTCACTTTGAGGTGGCTGTTCTGTCAGTCATTAAGCACTTACTCTTGCCTTGAGCTCTGCTGGGATTTTTTTACTAGAAAGATTAATTGACTTGGATCACAAAACAATGTCAAATAGAAGATGGTAAAATAAATAAATAGAATAATGTTTCTTCCTTCAATTTGTATCTCATCATTCCAGATTACATTGCTTTGATTTGTGTTAGCTTTCTGTCTCCTACAGTGCCATTACTTCTAATGAAACGGTGTCAGCTGGCATGTAGCTGTAATTCGATGTTATGTTGTAGTTGCATGTGTATAATTTTGTTAGTTTGCTTAGCAATACATTGTTATTTCTGAAAGCAGTTAGCTGAACAAATGTGTGGAATTGTCTATGTAGCAGATTTGGTCACCTGGAAGCTGTTTTCCATACTATACTCAAGATGAGATGAGTGGAGTAAATAGGCACATTTCTAAGAGAAAGATAAGTTTAGAATTGGCTAGAAGTACATGGTGCTGGTCGATCAGTTGCTGACTCAGAAGCACATGCCATATTTCCTTTTAGCTTATTACAGTGATATCTGTGAGAGCAGAATTTTCCCCAGATCTTTCAGAAGAACATAGGAATGTTAGTCTGATTTCCAGTTCACTAGACACTGTGAGCACTGTGATCACCCACATATTGCACACAGAATAATCATGGGGATAGGTGCCTAGAATGCAGGTTTTATTAAAAAAGAATTTGTGCTGGCCAGCTAACTCCCTATTTCCCTTCAATGTTCTCCATAAAATATTTTCC
The DNA here is from genome assembly GCF_036250125.1 of Pseudopipra pipra. NCBI lineage: Eukaryota > Metazoa > Chordata > Aves > Passeriformes > Pipridae > Pseudopipra > Pseudopipra pipra. The sequence continues at coordinate 19,274,191 of NC_087549.1, read as the reverse complement.
CTAAAGAAGCAAACACAGAAAGTGTGTGTGCATATGTATGTGTGTATATATGTGATGTACACATATAGGATTATATTGCTGAGTTATTACAGTGGAATCACAAATCTTTAGATGAAGAAAACAGTTATTAAAAAACACACATCAGAATAAATTGAGTGAATAGCTATGAAATAAATATTCAGCATTTGAAATTAGTGGTATTCTAATTATTCTACTTAGTCTAGGATCACTACCTGTATTTTTATAACTACCTTTCCCCAATACTAGGACAAGGAAACTTTTACAACTGTAATTATATTTCTAAAAAAATGCTCTTTTTTTCAATATTTACCTCAGACTTCTCTTATGTTTCAAAAACAGTCTATTTACTAATTTGAGATATGTCCTAGAAACTGAGATTTGAGAGACAGATTTTATGAATTTTAGCTTATCTAGAATTATAAATATGTTATTTTTAAAAACAGCTACAGTGTAATTCAGGCAAGATATATTGTTAGAAAGTATAGATACATGAACTGTATGGTCATTGCCAAATGGTGTACTTGAGAAACATTTGTGCCTAACAGAGTTGTTCACCAGACCTGGAAAATCTCTAAGACCACAGGTAGGAGTCACCTCACAAGCTAGGAGGGGGCTGGGGTATTTACTGCAAATCTCTCACTAGGACAGCAACAATTTTAAAAATTAAATTTTGACTGACCAGAATAGAAACAGTGTAAAAAACACAGTTGCACAGACTAAAAACCATGCTCATATAACAGACATTTTCCTAGATAGTATTTAAACCATTTATGTGAAATGTATGGATACCATATGTTTAGTGGCATTGTTAAAACAGGGTGTCTGTACAAATATTTAGCTGTGGGAATTATAAAATCATAAGGCGATTAAGTTAGCTAGTTGTGAAATTCCAATATTGCTTTTTAAATGACTTCAGGATATAGGAGGTGCTAAGGTTATTATCTGTTATCAGGAATACAGCGGAATTGTACGACTGGATAATAACTAAACAACTGACACAATGTAAAATTACATTATCAGTGTGTTAAAACAAAATTGCGCCCTAAAGGAGTCTACATGCCAGCTCAGAGCTGCAGTGTAATTATGCTTAACTCTGATAATTAAAATACAACGGAGATCAACAGAATCATTTTCATTAAGAAAATTATTAATGATGGTGGTATAACAGTAATTGATTGCAGAGCACCACAGGATAACTCTGTGCAGGAAAACCAACATGTGTAACGTGTGTCCGGGCCGGTTGGGTTGCGTTGTGTACCACTGAGCATGCTGCCGGCCAGGTGGCAGCCGTGGGGCACATCTCCTGCTGCAAAGCCTGAATCAGAAAATGACCACTTGGCAGGCTACCCCTTGGAGGGAGAGGGATGGGTGCTGGCACATGGGGTAGTGGGATGGGGTCAGGTGTGGCTGCCAAAAAGGAGGGAGCCACAGCACACTTCTTAAGCCAGCAATTGTCTCAGTTTGTGTGAGGCAGTGTTCGGTTTTGCATTTCCATTAGTGATTTATGGATGTTATTTCCTCCTCTGCCTGGCCTCACTGAATAGTTTATGCCCTTCGTTATTTCTGAGAGGATGCTGGAGGAGAAAAGCCATCCTCACCCCAGCGCGGTTCCACAGGCACTGCATGACATCTTCGTAAGTGATTCCACAGGATGCTCCTGTTAATTGTGCCAGTGGTGCAGACACATGATACCAAATGCCGTAAAAAGCCTCCATGTCTCCATAAGTGAAATCACAGTCAATGCCCACTGAGCAACTATAACAAAATCCTTGCTAGGGAGAATGTTGCCTAAGGGTGAGATCCAAGAATTGTCATTTTCTTTTGGTGAACGCAGAAACGGAGAGAGGGGGGAGTGAATGCGGGGGAGTGCTGCTCCACACAGCTGAGGGATGGGTGCTTGATCAAACAGATGCAGCTTTTGAAAGCTGCCCAAGAAAGTCTATTCTCCAATCACAACAGAGAAGAAGCCTGTTAGTGTGGATTTACAGGATGATATTAGTTAAAATGACAGCTGCCCACACTGAAACTGTGTCAGGTAGCTAATTTATAAATAGCAGCTCGAGGAAAGGCAGCAGAGTGGAGAGGGCAGGGCAGAAGTCGGGGCTAGAGGCGGAGAGCTGTGCTTGACCCTTCTGGGGCTTCCACTGGCTGCATGGCCCCATGGTTCACTTAAAATAAGTCAGGAAATACCTAATTCTTTACTAAATTCACTGGCACTGGGGTGAGTTATTTAGCTGATGTATGTGCCGTATGTTGAAGACACAAACACTGTGAAAAGGTCACATGAAATTACTAGTAAAAATTGAAGGCAATTTTTAATTAATTTTACTAATTTAAAGTAAACATTCTAATTTTTAACATGCAGGAAAATTCAAGTGTTGCAACAGAAAGGCTCTTAAATATTCCTTTAGTGACAGAGGATTACTTTTCTTGATTGTTCTGTGAGATCCTTGATACCATGTTTTCCTGAGCAAAAGAGTTTTCAGCCAGCAAATACTCTTTTTTTGTCCCTACAACTTCAGGCAATGTAATGGTACATTGTACCACAAACATACAGCATCAGGGACCTTAATGAGACACAGGTCAAACATCATAAGGAGTTTAAACACTGCTGCATTAGAGTATGAGTATAATTTGGTCTGGGTCAGAGAACAAGTTGTTTAGTAGGCCGAAGGTTAACTTGGGGCATATATTTTAGATTGCAAGGGGCTTCTTTCCACATACTATTAAAAGCAAATCGAGTGTATTTACTTAGTCTGTTCCACATGGACAATCAGAAAACTGCAGTATCTCCTGTCCTACTGGATACCTCCATTAGCTAAACAGTGTGCTGAAGCCTTTGGTGGTGCTAAAGGTTTTTGTTTTTCTTTGTATCCACTGACAAAAACATCTGAGTTTTCAACAGCATACATCTGACACTTACCTGAATATCAAAGGTCCATGAAAGAGCTTGTTTTAGATTTCTTTTTCACAATACTGAAAAATTGCAAAGTATTTCTTAATAGAGTTATAATTGTGTGTATAATGCTTACATGAAATGATATATCTGCTTTCACAGTCATTGGAAGAATGTGTCGTGATACAGACATAATGGGAGTGATTGGTAGGCAAGTAGATGTCAGGCTCCATGTTTGGTTTTGCAGGGATGTTGAGAAGGCAGGATGCCAAATGGCACCATTGCAAACGAAACTATTGCAAATCAGTCCTGGTAATTTCCTTGCTGGCCACAGAAGAAAATATTTTGTCCCCATCACTAGTGGTCCTTATTACTTATGGCAGACACAGTGTTGTAGACTTAATTCAAACACTATTCAGCTTCAAAGAACTCAGGAAGCAGGACTGTACTTTTTCCTTATTTTTATTTTTTACCTCTACAAATAGATCCAATGGGCAGTTTTCTACTTTAGGGAGTTAGAGGTCAGGGCCTTGTATATTGTCTTAATTACCTACAATAAAAATGTTGTTTTATGCATCTTTATGGATATGTATATAATAGCATACAGTGAATTATTACATGGCCTTTAAATTCTAAGCATGTAGATAATAAAGGGAAAATGACAAGAAATGCAGATGTACAACTATATTTCTACTTCCAACATGAAAATGCTTTTGTTCATTATTGAACAAAATTATATTTTGTTTGAATTACATTTACATATCAGCCAAATTTTTTTTAGGTTGTTTTTGTATGTATATTGTTTTGGGTCTCTTTTTCTTATGTTCTTCTTATCACTTATTATGCAGTTTATTTCATAGTTTGAAATTGGAATTGTTTTTCATTTGAAGAGACAAGAAAATAGGCAGAATACTGACATGATTTGCACAGAATTATATTTTTTGGACTGAAGATTTAAAAAATTGTACACTGATTCTATAAGTCACCTATGAGATATTCAAGATGGAAAAGAAGCCCAATATGTACTTCCTATTGTGACCATGTGAAAAGAAATATAACCTCAACCATTGAGACCACTGGCAGCAATAAATGTAAACAGAATGCAGAGATTTTTTTATTTTTTTCAATATATGTATTTGTCCCTCATTTTTCTAAGTCAGTTTCAGTAGAATCAGTCATTTAGAAATCAGTTAAAGAAAAATATTGTCCTTATTTTCAGGATGTGATATAGATGCTAAATGTGTTTTATTTTTAATTAAATTGGGTTTTGTATCCGTTATGCTACGTAGACTGCAATAACCTTGTGACCCTTGGTGCTCGTGGTACCATTACCTTTGTCATCTTCCCTGCAAAGCAAGAGGGAAGGAAAAAAAAAAAAAAAACAAATTTGCTGAGCCACACATTTCAAGTTGTCGACAACCCCATCCACAAGAAAACAGAAGAAAATATATATGCACTCTGTCCTGTCAAAAGGCTTTCACCTTATCTTGAGAGACTGTCAGGGCAGGAACATCATGGAATGGACAGGAGTCTATTAAATTAATAAGCTGCTGGATGGTGTCTGGAGAGTTATGATGCTCCATAAATCCAGTTTGATCATGGTGGACAAGGTTTAAATCTGCAGACTTCTAATACACATCCAGGTCCTGAATTGGATTTGAAGTTTTGTGCTGGAGACACAGAGATAGTCCTGTAGCTTATGAATTAAGATTTATCATTTTTTTCATACTTTTTTTTCTCCTACACTTCTTGACAAAAATGAAAACACCTTAGGGATCCTGGCAAATGTTACTGCTTGAAATGAAAGAGCTGTTGTCAAGGTGAAACCATGACCTAGAAGCCTAATATCAAACCTGGGTCATTCTTTTCAGGCAGCTCCATTGGTGCTAAGTATAAAATGTCTGTATGTGAGGAAAGGGGGCTGGATTAATCTGCAGCCTGTTTTATAGTGATTCCTATCAAATTTGTATTTGTGATACAAGGCAAACTAATGGTGTGCCATGTACAAGCAAAAGCTGAAAAATGTAGGAATATATTCTTCTCCCTTTCAAGGTAGCTGTGTGTATAATGGACAGTGCAGTGTGAGAATTCTGTGTCCCTTACCTCTAAACGGTTTATGCCTAGTGGTAATAATCAAAGGAAGACTCTTTTATATTCAAGGTTCCAAGCTCCAAGGAAAACCTGTGATGTGCAGCCGTGATGTCCAAGTGGGCTGTGGAGCTGGGCTGCCTGGAATGCAATGTTAAAATCATGTTGGATGTGTTTTGTCTTTAGCAGCTTACAAGCGAGATCATTATTATGGCACCATGGCTGGCATTCAAGTGTTTTTTGGCCACTTAAGTGACCTGCAAGTCAGTGATTTATTATAAGTCCCTAAGCTCCTATTCTTGCTACTCTGGAGACTCCAGCAGGTGATTCCTGTGCTTGATTACACAGACAACAGGAGCTCTCTCTTCCCAAATTCCCTAGTCATATTTTGGATCCTACCTTATTTATTGATGATATTTAGAATCTATGTTACTTTTAAAAGCAATTTGTGCTTTTTTTGTTCTCATTGTTAATTTAGGAGCTTAAAGAGACTTACTAACATTAGAGAAGTCTGAAAGCAATGTATATGTTAAAGGAAATTGATAACTTCTGTTGCAATACCAGGGACACTGAGATTTGTTTTATGCTCAGGAAAATGGATTTAGAGCTGAAAGGAATTGAAAAAAAGTTCTTCTGGTGTGTAGGTCTCCTTAAACAGAAAATGGGATCAAGGTATAACCCTTGGTCACATCCATACATATATCTCCCTCCATTGTCTTTCAGGAATTATATAAGAGCTGTAGCTAGGGATCATGTGTGACTGAATCCTGACCTCTCTATTGATCCTAGGGATCAATCTGTGTACTCTCTGATACAAAGATCGATGTCAGCATTTCTCTCCTTCTCCCATGGCATTCCAGCACTGCTCAGTACTGTAGGCAGAGGCTACAAGGAGCAGGACTTCACAGCAGGGTGCCATGGTGCTGAGGCCAGCACTGCAGAACACATCTATTTTTCCTAATGCAATGGTAATTGCACCCTGTTTTTTGAGGCAGGTTATGAAGTGTGTATAGTGAAATGGGGAGAAGGGAGACCAGAGGTTAGGGAAAGAACTCCAGCATAGTGCAAAATGTACTTGAAGCAGGATGCTCACAGTGCCTTCAGCTGCCCCTCTTCTCATCAGGGCTGGAGCATCCATTAGTCTTCTCACTGTTTTAGTCTTCTCTGAAGAAAACTGAAGAAAGTATGAAGAAGTTGCAACCTGCTTCAATGTTGGTTTAATATCTAAGGAAACCCCTGTTACTGCTAACACGGATAAAACTTAGCAGTTTTTTAAAAATGTAATTTCTTTTGAAAAAGCACAGAGAAAAATGCTATTTTAGATTTTTGTTTTGTTTTGTTTCTTGTTTCAGTTTAATTCTGTTGGGGCATGTGGGGCAATGTGACGCTGTGAAACAGAAACTCTTTTAAGCTAGAGTGTGCTTAAATTATGATACTTGAAGTTAGTTGCAATGTTGAAGTAGATTTAGTAGAGATGTTCTGTAACTGAGTGGTGATGTACATGACTGAATTGGTCAGTGGCATGCAGAACCAAGGCTTGTTTCTGGAGCAGAATTTGCACCTAAGATAATTTTCTATGATAATATCATAGTATACAGGTATATACACATGGATACATGCATATAAATCTATAACAATAAAAACCAAAACCTCGGGCCTCAGTTAGGGTTTCACTCAAGCTACAGAAAGGTGTGAAATCTCTTCCTATAGCTGCAGTATATACTTTTGCATGGGCGGCTCCAGCTATTCTGAGCAATTATATTATCACAGGTTAGTAGTTGTTGGGAGGAAATATTATTTGTAAAAGAGTTTAGAAGATAGAAAGAATAAGTCCTAGCTAACATTTTTAAAGCTCAAGAAAATTACTACTGTTAGCTTTATAAATTACAGAATAATGTTAGTTTTGCAATAAAATGGTGAAAACAGAAGACAACAGAGAAAAAATATGTTTTAGGGAGTGCAAATCAATGTAAAAAGAATATTGAAAAGTTAGATTGTGTTAGAAACATTAGAAGAGAGGTTTATTCAGACTTAATCAGATGTATTTAATAACCATTGTAACTTTTTATTTAAAAAATCAAAATGCACAGTCAGATAATACTACTACTCTCTGTAACATTATTTCAGTGAATGAGGAATTCTTGTTTGAGACAGTGGTGATGTAGAAACACACATAAATTGAAATTTTTCTTTTACAGTTAGGACTGTGCACTAATTATTCAAGATCCGAACAGATGAAAGACATCTATGAGAAAACTGAGGATCATTGGGTTAATAGGAGTTTACTAATATAAATCATAGAATCATGGAAGGGCCTGCGTTGGAAGGACCTCAAAGATCACCTAGTTCTAATCCCCCTGCTGTGAACAGGGACACCTTTCACTATACTGGGTTGCTCAGAAATGCATCCAGACTGCACTTAAAAATTTCCATGGATGAGGCATCCACAACTTCTCTGGGCATCCTCTTCCAGTGCCTCACCACCCTCACAGAAGATAATTTTTTTCCTGTTATCTAGTCTAAACCTACGCTTTTTCAGTTTGAAACCATTCCCCCTTGTCCTGTCACTACATGCCCTTGTAAAAGGTCCCTCTCCATCTTTCTTGTGGGCTTCGTTCAGTTACTGGAAGGCCACAATTAGGCCACCCCAAAGCCTTCTCTTCTCCAAGCTGAACAAACTCAATTCTCCTAGCCTTCCCTTGTAGAAGAGGTTCTCCATCCCTCTAATCTTGGTGGCCCTCCTCTGGACTCACTCCAACAGGTCAATGTCCTTCCTGTGCTGGGGAACCCAGAGCTGGACACAGCACTCCAGGTGGGATCTCACCAGAGTGGAATAGAGAGGCAGAAACACCTCCCTCGCCCTGCTGCCCACACTGCTTTGGGTGCATCTCAGGATACATTTGGCTTTCTGAGCTGCAAGTGCATATTGTTGGCTCATGTCCAACCTCTCATCCACCAGCACCCCCAAGTCCTTCTCAGCAGGGCTGCTCTTGATCTGTTCATGCCCCAGCCTGTATTGGTAGTGGGGGTTGCCCTGGCACAGGTTCAGCACCTTGCACTTGGTCTTATTAAACCTCATGAGATTCCCATGGGCCCACTTCTCAAGCTTGTTCAGGTCCCTCTGAATGGCATCTCAGCCTTTGGATGTGTCATCTGCACCACTCAGCGTGGTATTGTCTGCAAAATTGCTGAGGGTACACTCTATAACTATATCTTATTAATGAAGATATTAAATATCACTGGTCCCAATATGGACCCCTGAGGGACACCACTTGTCAGTGATGTCCATTGGGACTCTGAGCTGTTGACCACTACCTCATCCAGCAGTCCAGTCATGGAATCCATTTCTCTCCAGTTTAGAGAGAGGGATGTTGTGGGGGACCATGTCAAAGGCTTTACACGAGTCCAAATAAATGACATTTTTAACCAATTCCTTGTCCACTGATGAAGTCACTCCATTATAGAAGGCCACTGGGTTGGTCAGGCAGGGCTTGCCCTTGGTGAATCTGTGCTGGCTGTCTTGAATCACCTCCCTGTCCTTCATGTTCCTTAGTTTAAGTTCTAGAAGGATCTGTTCCACAATCTTCCCAGGCACAAAGGTGAGACTGACAGGTCAGTAGTTCCCACAGTCCTCCTTTATACCCTTTTTAAAGCTGGATACAATGTTTTTCCTTTTCCAGTAACCTGGGTCTTAACCTGACTGCCATGACTTTTCAAATATCATGGAGAGTGACTTGACACTACATCAGCCAATTTCTTCAGGACTCTGGATGTATTTCATTAGCTCCCATAGATTTATGTATATTCAGGTTCTATATACCCTAACTTCAACTTGAAAACTTAAGATGAAGTATTGTGGTTGGCCTTTTAGCTGAAACAGATGTTCAGGTATGTAAGAATGGAACCATCTGAGATGCAGGGGAGACAGCAGTGTCTTCGGCCAGACAAAATATTTGCTGGCATTATAAGATGTGCAGTTGAACTTAAAAGTATGTAATGAAAAGGCAATGTTTTACACTAGGAAATAAGAAGGGTCACATCAAGTGATCACTATGCATCCTCTATTAATAGTCTGTTATTTTAAATGTGAACAGGCTTGCTTTTATGGTGATTGCCCGTGCATTTTAATGGATTTAAACTATGTAAGGTTTAAATGCATTTTCAAGTTACAGTTAAATTAAAATTTAAAATAAGAATGACAGATTGCTAAGGCTAAACCAGTTTTATGATTAAGCTTCAATTAAATTATATTTATCATTGGACCAAATGAAGTATAAAATCACAAACAGTGATATTTTTCAGTGGATTACCTTGGTGGGAAGTGTAGTCTGAAGTATGACTTTGAGACTTTTATATTCTGTTCCCTCCTAAAGTAGAAATTAATTAGGGCTAAACAAGCATTGGCTGTAGGTTCAGAACCCCATCCTGAGTCTTTCATGACCCAGTGGTCTAGGAGCAATTTACTGTTCATGATGCAAAGTATTATGTATTTTATTTGGGTTTAACTAGCTAAGTTCGGGAAAAAGTTGAAATTTTAATGGTGGTTTAAAGAATGAACTGTTTTTATTGCTTTCTTGGAAGCCACTTCTGGTCCTTTGCACTTCTCAGAAGATCTCCTGAGACTGACTCTTTAAATATGTTTTTTTTTCTCTTTCCATATACTTTCTATGTAAATCCCTAAATGGCGAAGCTCTGCAGTGAGTCGAGGTGGGTTTGTACATGCCAGCTATTTCTCAATTATATCCAATGTACCATAACAAGTGAAACACAACAATTTTCTGGCTTGCCACAACATGATCTTCAGCTTTATGTACGTGTAGCACTGCTCTGTCTTTTTTGATACACTTCCTAAATTTCATTATTTATTTTCTCTTCATTCTGTCCTACAGAAATGTGTGTAAAAGGAACTATATTCTGCATTCTGTTTTCTTGGTTTGATCTTAATTTTATAATCTAGGACTTAAGTGGATTAACTTTGGATATTGAGCAGCCCGAATATTTTGATATCTTTAAAAAATGATCCACAGCATCATAAAAATTGTTCTTTCTGAAACATCATTCCATTCCTTTAGAAAAATGCCTCTAAGTGATGTTAAACAGAAAAAATTAATTTTGGATCAATTGCACCTAAAAAAACCCTATAATATATTCAGCTTGAAGATTCCAAAAAGTGATGAGCTGATACATGACCTTCTTCTCTTTAAGAACATATGAACACATTCAGGGAAGTGAAGAATGATCCTAGTGCTAGTGTGTTCCTAATTATTGCAAAGTCTAAACTTGTGAACAGTTGAATACTCAAAGGTCTAATTGTACAGAGACAATTCAGTTTCTAAGTCAGAGATGTCTCCAAAAGCACCCATTGGGAAGTACTTTCCTTAACAAGAGCATTTTCTTAAATAGGATTCTTTTCAGCTGTTAAACTGGTACATAGGAGATCTAAGAGTAGGTCTTCAAGCTGAAGATACTGAAGGAAATTCTTGTGTTCGGGACTGCTTTTTTTGTGTGTCAGTCTTGGATGGCTGTATCACGTCCCATGTGTCATCTCTGGGACATTGATGTTACAGAGGAATCAATAGAAACTGATTAGCAGACGTTTTCTTTGAGCACTTCGGCATGACAGTCTGCCATTAATATCCAGCAGCATTCTTTGTTTTTACTTAACTTCTGTACCTTCTTTCTTTCTGGAGAAAAGTTGGGTCAATTTGTATTTGCAGTTGGCAGACTCCAGCCACTGTTACTCATAACGTTGGATAATGGGGAAAAAAGAGAGATCCTGAAGTTTTTAACAGTAAATGTGGATCTAATTTTGTCTTTTGGAAATTACCTGAACAGATTTTAGCTGTCTGCCATGAATCAAACACCTGAGTCATCAAACTTTATCACTTTCATAATAACAATTTTTTAGATCCTGGTAAAAGGTTGCCTCTGATCCATGTTGCAATGAATTTGTTTGCTGTAGCCCCACAAAATTAGCTAGTGGGATGCATATGCCCAAGTGAACACAATAAAACAAAAAAGAAATACATCATTCCTTTTCCTATTACTTATTTTCATATGGCATGTCAGATGAAAATGGGTTAATATTTGCTAAGATAAACATTTTTGTAGACTAAAACCATAAGTGGAGGACAGAAAAAGAAGAAAAAATTCTACTTGGAGGAAAAACAATTTATTATTACTTAGGAAACAATCTTATTTTCCTATGATATTGTTAGAGACAACTCTGAGTTTTAAACCCAATATTCTTTTAGGGTTGTTATATTATTTTACTTTATCCTAATATAAATAATCTTTCTATGGAAAATTGACTTTTCCCATAGCAGTGGACCAGTTAGGCTGTATTATTAACACAGGGAACAGCTGTTAATTTTTTGGGATGTTTAAAATATTTTCCATATATAGTCTTTGGTTCATACATTGTCTTTTTTTTTTATTTTGCATCATAGTCAGTTACCTTCATTGGCATCTACTGATACAAAACTGATGTAGTAGAGTAAGGAGCCATTCCATAATTTTCCCCAATCACTGTTCCCATTTCTTTCCTCATTTTCCTATTCTGCAGAAATTCAGGTGCACAGAGGTAATGTCCAAAAAAGAATGAACCAAGCTTCTGAGTAGTCCTTTCTATCATGTATAATATACCATAAATTGTATGTACCCAAAGATACTGAACTCTGCCCTCCAGAAATGGAAAAAAATTGTCACTAGACAGGGAAGGTCATCAGCAAGGACTTAGAAGTCCCTTGGCATCTCTTCATCATAGATACTAAGGATTGCCTTACCAGCAGGGCTCTTTGGCAAATTAAAACCCGGAAGGGAAGGCACATAGAACTTTACGTAGAATTCAGGTGATGAAAAGGAACGGCTAGAAGTAACTGGATCCAAACCTTTTGATAATATGTGGTTGCCTAATTATTTTTGCCTTTGTTCCCCTTTTTAAATGGCATGCATCAGTCTGTGTTTTAAGAGCTTACACAGTGATCTATGTGTGATAATCTAGCACTTCACTACACATAGCTGGACTACTAAATAAGTTTTGCAGAGCAATAGCATGCGTATGATGTGGCATTTTCAAAATCCTTTTGTATTGTCTACTCAGAATATTTAGTATAAAATGAAGCAATTGTACACAAGAAAGAAAAAGAATTATACGGTGCTCTTCATGTCTGAGCAGCCCAAATAATGAATGCATGTTTTAAGGCATTTGTGACTGAAATACAGGAATATTTTTCTTGAGTGGAAGTGTTCTTTAAATGCTTTGTAACATGTGCATTAACAGTATGCATGCTTTTAAGGCAAGAGGTAAGAAGCAAACATTTCAAGCCTTATTTTTTAGGAAGGATTTGGATGCTTGACATGTCTCTTTGCATCTATTACTATGAAGAGTCAAGAGAATAAAGAATTATTTGGAAGCATATTGATGGATTGTTGAAATGTAACTACTCAGTGAGATTTTTGATAACTTATATATGCTTGCAGTCGGAGGTGCTGACATGTAACATGGCAATATTTAATTAGATTTATGTAAGAAAAGTGGGAATTTTTCTGAATGCATTTGATGTGTCCTTTTTTTTTTCCTTTTCAAGTATAAATAACTTTTGCTTTGGGAAATTTTAATATAAAATTCTTACTTACCCCATAGACAACTCACTGCTAAGTGAGTTCCGTAGAGTAGCTCCTTAGAACTTGAAATCTTTCTAGTTCTTAGTTGTAGAGGTAGTGTGACTTCAGGTAAAAATAAATTTGTGGTAAACTTGTCATCATCATTTCATAAAGGGAAGAAACTAATACTTGAAATACTAGCAGCAATTTTTTGATATTTCATTTACATCACAATGACGTATGGCTCTGTATTTGGATCTTGTTTCACACTTCTTCAGAAAACACTAGCATGTGGATTTGGGAGAAGGTTGTAGTTCTTGGTTTGACACAATTTTTTTTCAGAATTGTACCCTTCCTTAATTAAAATTTTGGTCCAATCTTAATGCATTATGTGATTTTTTTTTAACTGAGGGATCATGAATACCTGTTTGTCTTGGAGAAAAGAAAATACAGAAAGGCAACAAAAGAGACCAAACATAATGTTATTCTAAACTGTCAGGTTGTTCATAGGTCTCTCTGATACTTCTCAGGTTCTAGTCTGCTGGTGATATAGTTTCAATAGATGTACTAAGGCAAGTGCCAAGACCAGCTTTGACAGGGTTTTCTTTTTTTTTTCCTCTCTTTTTTTTTCCCCTCCTCCTCTTTCTCTTTTAATCCCTGTGGGGCTCTGTGATTTTTCATAGCTGGACTAAAGTTGTGTCAACGGGAGACTTGCACCATAAAGACTGAAATGTTAAAGAAAGCTACAAGGAACAGCTTTGAGGCAAGGTTTCAAGCTTTGTCATCACGCTTGAAGAATTTTCTGTTTAATGTACTGTAATGCAGTATTCAATGGGGACAAGTTTAATTGAGTTTTACACAACCCAGTTGGGAGTAGCGCTGCAAGGTAGGTGATGTCTAGGTTTTTAATCTTCCACTCCAGAGAGGCTTGTTGACGAAGTGGTTCTTTCTCTTTGTAAGAAAAAAGGGAAGCATGAGAAATGATACATCCGTGGATAAAACCAATTGGCAACCCCCAAAGGAATGAGGGCGATAAGGCGAATCCAGCACTTGTAAGAAATAAAAGAATCCAACTGTTCATTTAAATGAGAAACAACACATGTGATTGAGGAGGCAGGGAGGCTGGGCACTGGAGTGGGGAGGAAGGGACTAATAAACAGAGTGGCTGGTGTTGGAGTTAGGCATCCTGCACAAGCAAGCCAGGGTTTGTTAGGCGGATTACCAAAGAGATAGTTAACAACATGTATTTTTTTAAAGAAAAAGGAGAGTCAGGCATTTCCTATGTCGGAGGAGGTGGCTGAAGTGGCAGGAGGGAGGAAGCTGCTGTTAGGCAAAGCCCTACTTAAAGAATCGCTATTCCTTCCCTGAGGCCTAACAGCAGCTCTCTATCAAACAGCGTAAAAATAGCACTGGACCCTGTCAAAGAGAAAATAATACCTTCTGTGTAAGCTTCAGTGTATTAAACTGTAGTCCTGTTCGAGTTACTTCTCCTAGAACTTAAGCAGCCAAAAGGATAAAAACATGCAGTCAATATACTGCTAAATCATATCCCTGCTCCAGCTCTGCATCCCTGCTAAAGCAAAAAGTGTTTCACTCTCCCTAAAAGCACTGTCTGCCCTTTACGAAAAATTTTGTTCTTGCCAATTGTGTACAGTTATGTGTTAGAGTTTATTTTAATTTTCACCCACAAACCAATACTGTTCCACTTGTTTTCTCTTAAGATATTGAAGAGATTTGATCTGGTGTGTGACTGACACTGTTGGTTTGTTTGTTTTGTCATTTAATGCTTATATTGACATTTTTGTTCACAGAGGTTTTCCTCCTCTCTCCAGAGTCATTTGCTGGAGAATGCACTGTGCTGTGCAGTGATTGTTTTCAGGTTTCCTCTGCCATCTTACCAGCAAATTTCTCATTTTGCCTCATCAGAATCAAGAGGACTTGACGCAGTGACTTTTTTGGTAAAATCTACTGAAGAGCAAGGTTGGCATGAGCTTAAAGAAGCAGTAGTTGGGGGGTGCTTTGCTGCCAAGTAATGTGTTTGCACGCCCTTTGGGAAGGCTGTGGGGCAGGAGGGCAGGCAGCCAGGCCAGCCTTGCACACACCTCACAGGGCTGCCTTCCAGTGCACCGAGCAAACCCCAGCAGCAAGTTTAGCCTCATGCCTTTCTACAGACTCACTGGTAACCCCTTCTTTGCCCTTTTTGTCTTCCACACCCACCACAGCGGAGGGAAAGTAGCTGTGGCTGTAGTCCAGCCTGCTTTCAGGAGGAGATCAGGGGATAGATTTCATAATGGCGTGATAAGCCTTGGTAACCAGCTATCATGTGGGAGGGTTGAATTTCACCCACAGAACATACACAGTGAGAGAAATTGGAAATTGCATTGGAATATTCAGAATTTGCACTGTGCTGCTTTCTGAGGTACCACCAGAATCCCTGTTAAATTTATAAATACAGTGCACACGCAAAGTGTAGAGCTGAGCAAATAATTCACAATGAATAATTTATCTGACAAATTTGGCCTTTTTTCTGCTCATGAAATATCCATGAACAGATCTGTGATTTGTAACTGCAACCTTTACAGTGCATTAGCATAGGGTTTTTTTAATTTAATTTCCTTGTGTAGTTTGGTGTAAAAAAAGTAATTCCCCGTTATTATTCTTTTAAAAAGTATTTCCCTGTTATTATTCTTATTAGCATTTTAAATAGACCAAAAGTAGACTGAAGTTCAGCCATCAAGTAAGTGAAGGGGGCTGAAGGAGACAGGTGTTTTTACTTTGCTGCTGTTGCTGCTGCTGCTGTTTGCCCAGAAACACTTTTTCCATTGGCTACATTTACAAGGGGACATCGCGGCAATTTTTATTTTTGCAGCCTCTGTATTTAGTGTAGAAAAACACAGAACTGTCCTTCTTTAATGGAAGAGAATATTCTGAACCATACCATCTAATGATGCAGAGATTTCAGGTAAAAAGGGAGGTGGGAGGACTTGGAAGGATGGGACTGCGCCCTCCAGCTTTGTTAAGAGCAATGTGTATTTTGAACATCTCTCTCTTGTAACATGTAGACTATATCCCTGTTATATCCTGACAATGTCATCCCTTTGTCTATCTACATGGGCTGAAATAATGGGGAGAAATGAGACTTACATTTCATACGGCCTTAGCAAACTTTCAAGCCCCATTTTTTAGACCCCAAATTGCTTGTGCCTAAAAACCCATAAATTAAAACAGTAGGATTTTCCACAGTAAACAGTTTGAAAATTTAGCATTAACAGACATGCTTTCTGAATATTCCTATATAAATTTTTTATCTACTGTGTCTTCATCTTTCTATTCTAATACTTTCTCTACAGTCAAACAAAATCATCACTATTTACTGAGGACTAAAAGATTAGGAGTTTAACCAGTTTCAGTTAATTTGTCTATTGAATCTTTTACGGCTTTGTTAAAAATACAGCTAGGCATTTTTACTGTTGATAATCTTTCAATTCACCAAATTTCTCCCATGATTTCAAAATTTCCAAAATATTTTTAGCATATCCCAAATTTTATCTTTATGTATATAAAGCTGTAACATCAGAGGTAATGCTTAAGAAAAGGGCAGAAATATAAGAAAATTCTGTTGAGAAACTTTAAGTAGGCCTACTGTAACCAAAATAATGCATTTTTTCTTTTTTTGACATATTTAAGGATACTACATGATTTGTGAGGCTCTCACAGATATAATATATAGCTCTGCTCGGAACAAGCTTTAACAATATCAGTCTGGTCAATAATCTCAGTATTCTGCTTATTCTCTGCATGCACAATTAAATCTGTGGGGTTTGCTGGGGAAAAAAGTTTACTCCCTCTTTTCTGGTGGTACATCAGAAAAGAAAGAGTCAGTTGGATTTTACTCATATTTTTTCTCCTCAGAACAATTTAATAAATTCCAGGCAGTTCTATATCAATAGAAACCTACTGAGAGTATTGAATGCTTTTAATGGCTACCATTAAAAAAAGACCTAATTTGGTCCTCAGAAATACCATATTCGGTGATGAGTGATATAGAAAGAACAGCTTGACTTTCAAAGCCAGGATGAGTTTACAGAACTATTACTTCTTATAAATGAATCCATTGCACATAGAAATAATTAAGGTGTCATGAAAAGCCCAGCATCTATTTATAATAGATCACGACCACACATAATAAAAATAAATAATTTGGTCATTCTTTTTTTGGTATTACATAATAACAAAAAAAAAATCTTTGGGATATTTGTAAACAAATCCCACAGCAGTCAGCCAAAAGAAGGAATTTTGGCATTTCTCCATTCTGAAGACAAGACAATTTTTGCTATAAGAAAAATAGGCATGAGATACTCTGCTCACCTTCTTTACAAAGCTGTTTCAATCAAAGGAAAACAGAAATGTTCTTAGTGAAGGAAGTATTCATACAATCCCTCAAAAAGATGGTGTATGTAGATTAGCGTATAATAAAAGCAGATACCATAGCAGGTCCTCTGGAATAATTCCAGATGCCAAGATCCATCCATTCTTGCATCCATCCAAAGTAGTTGAAATCAGTGCTCAACCTGAAGGAACATCCGTGAGCAGATCTAGCCAAAGCCTGGTGAAGGAAAATCTGAATTGACATCAGTGGAACTGGGATTTAGCCCATATGGCAGAGTATGTCAAGTCTCTAGACGTAATTCTGACTTCTGGCCTTCCCAGCATCCAATTTCTACGTCATAATTTTGCCATTTTACAGCTGAGACTTGCATAATATCAGGCAACAAAGGATTTTCCAAGTGCATATTTGTCTTTTAAGAAAAATTAAGTAAAACAGAGCATCACAGGAAGTCCTTATTCAGAAAACTGAAGCAATCTATAGCTATAATCTATAGCTAAGCTATATATTTCCTTTGATTGCATTCAAGTAGAGTATTTATAGACCAGCACTTCACATGGATCTCAGTCCATTTTTTTTTTTTTTGAGGTAATAACAAGTTCCGGTAGTTTTTCTTTTTTTCACATGTAAATTATTTGTAGCCAGAGATGACAGCCACATCCATACCTGAAAATGTCTGGGTGATTGCTCCTTGATGTGATTGTTCTAAAAGGAGGCTTTCTGGACGATCCAGCAGTCATGATGGAAAGGAAGAGACTGCTTTTGCACGTCATGCTGTGGGAGGGAGACCAGGGTTTGTGGCTTACTGGAGATGGAGCAATTAGAAGAGCAAAAAAAGAAGGGACAACTAAACGGGGAATTCACAGATGATCCTAGGGAGGAAAATTTGTTCTGTTTAAACCTTGTGCTAGTCGGATGATCATGCAATTTAGTAATGGGAGCTATTTCAAGTTATTTCAAGCCTGTGTTTCAATGGCAAATCACTGCATTTAAACTGATAACTCTTGAGAGCAGTACAAATGAGAGCTAAATACCTGTGCAGCTGCAAGAATTTTGTTTGATTTTTTTTTTCTAAAAGTTACAATAAAATAATATATTAAGATAACATAATTAGGTAGGAATCAGCAGGGCTTAAATGCCGTTAGTTTTATAAAGGAGAAGTGTGGAAGCTGTTGCAAACACATGGAAACGTCACCCAGAAGCACAGACTGAGGAGATGAAAACACACAGGAAAAGAATAAGAAAGTGAGAATTCATCTTTCTTTCATAGATGATAACATCAGCACACCTATTATTAATAACATAATATGTAATCATGAATATCTATAAATTTTCTATAAATATATAAGTATTTGTTCTATCTTACATTGTAATTAATTTCTGATATTGTCTTGATGTAGCTGGAAACAAGTTCTAAGATTAAACTCTCAAGATTTATACTTGTAAATATTAACTCTGAAGTCTAATAATAAGCTCGTCTAAGCAAGTTATTCATTATTTTACTCAGAAGCAAGTGAAGATCAGAAAATAAGGGTAGTGTCATATTATGAGAAGAACAAACCCTATAGGAAATTTTATTTTGGCATTAGAGAGTTTAGGGCAATTTGGAATTGCTTTCTGGAAAGCATTTTCTTATTTTTCCTATCCAGTTTCTGAGTTTTACATTGAAATTGCAAAATCCATTCATTCTCAGCTTTTTTACTGCATTCCTACAAATGCTGCCTTCAGCTTTCCCACTGCATGTTTATTTTTTACCAAAACAAAACACTGTTTTACATCTGCTTTTGCCAAATTCTGAGAGCTTAATTTCCATTTCAACAAATTTAGGAAAAGGAGTTCAAATGTGATATCATTGAACAGAGACTTAGCCTGCTAAGGTTAAATTAATTCAGTTGAATTTTAATTATTTTTCAACTTTTTTTTTTTATGTAGAATGTAAGTTTTCTTTGAAATGGAGAGCTGTACATTCTTGGGGTACAGCCCAATTCTATTAGCAAAGTGTGTTGCAATTGCTAAAGAATTGCAAGGAATTAATGATTCCCAGGAAATGAACAATGGAAAATATGGGTCCATTAATCAGTCTATTTTTTCTTCCTTTTGCAAAGGAAAAAAAAGAAAGAAAAGCAAGCATGCAAGCAAGGATCATACTCTCTCTGATATTAAAATCTATGGGAATTTGATGAGATAAAAGAAATGTTAAATGAACATTCTTCCTCTAAACAGACATGTCTAGAAAGGCAATTTTAGTAGTACAGCAATGTAGCATTTTGTTTTTTCTGCAATAAAGCCATCAGATCAATAAAAAATTATGTAGCAGATTATTATTACACTGTGCTCACTATAGCTCTAATCGTAAATAATACAGCAGTTATCCTGGTTATATTAATTATAATTAGAATGCAGATAATGCAGACGGTCTTTTATTACTAGAGCCAAATCAATTTTCCAGTGTTATTCAATGCAAGGTCATACAAAGTTGTTGAAGCTCTTAGACTTCTTATGAAATGACCTGCATATGTAAGAGAGGGTTTGGCTCAGCTGCGTAAGACACATTGACTGGGAAGTGCATTGAAATAATTACAGCCATGAACTCTTGCCTATAATGGCAGAATTTCATTTTATAAAGTAAGCATAGCTGTAATCCAGGCTCCTTTATGGTGGGAAGCCTCATAAATCTTTCAGAGAAGACCAAGTCTTTCTCTTATTTGTAAAGCAGAAATCAAAATGAATTAGTTTCAGTTGTTATTCTTTCCATCTGTACTGTTGTGTTAAATATACTGAATGTGTTCACACTGTGTATCAATACAGAAAAAAAATAAAATTTTAATGGAGACATTTCATTATTTTAACATAGGCTGGTTTAAAGTTCACTAATTTGGGCTCTGTGGCTCTCCTGGATCACTTAAAGCTTTTATCATCTTTTAGGATTGCACTGGCTTAATGTATTTGTCTTCTATCTCTCATGGCTTCAGTTTAACTCAGACTCACAGAGGCACTGATATGCTTAAAATGTGCCTGTCTGTCCTGTAACTGATGAGCAGATTAGTAGGACACTGCCAGATAATCATCTCTGAGATGCATTGGATTCATATGCGTAAATGACACATGGCAGAGAGAGGGAAAGATCGAGGAAAGTGTCTTTCAGTTGTGTGCTTTTCCGCTTTCTTCAAGCATGTGTACAGATGGCCATTAGATATGCTTTACGCTGGATTCTTGCAGTTTGGAATTCACTTTTCCTCTTTTTGTTCTATCTGTCATGTATCGAAGTGCTTCCACAGAAACAAAGCAAGCAACAGTAAACAGAGCAGAGGCTGCAAGTAGGAGCTAGTTAGTGAGAGGCACAGTGCTAGTAACAATGTGAAGAATAAAGGGTTTGTTGCCATTTGCTTGCTCACTTACTTTGTTTTGCTTTGCTTTGTTACTGGATAGAACATATGCTATAGAAAAAAAGGAATGGCCCTCCACAGAAAAAAAATGTGCATTTATTTGAAGAAGTGGTGATACTTAAACCTTTAATATTTCTCTCCAAACTGTGGTCTCAGATGGGTTTGCAAATTGGCTTTTAAATCAGCAGGAGTTTGGCATGTGTATGGGAGCGTGGCTGTCCAGGCAATCTCCTACATGTCCACGTGTGTTTAGTCTTACATCTGGCCTCTAAGTCATACCTTCAGTCAGCAGTGTGATGGCATTTAAAAAAGGGTCTCTGATCACTTTTTGCTTTTTTTAGCTTGTCATAAATCCTATTATCAGCAGTACCTGAGCTTGAGGAATTCAGTCATTTGAATCAAAATGCTTCCTTCTGACAATAACCAAGGAAGGAGACAAAGCCATTTGGCAAGCAAATGAATCTTAAGTACACACACTGGAAATGTTTATACTTTGTTCTAGATAAATGTAGCCTGCATTTTGATAGTATATCAGTGTTCGGCTTATAGAATGTGAATGGGGTTTATGTATGAGAGGAAATGTGAGAGGAATAGAGGAAAGGATGTTAGGGAGAACTTAGTGTAAATGGACTTTGAGGCTTTACTCAGATGTTGGAGATTTGTACTTTCAAATCAAATTATATAAAATTTAAAAAATATATAAATAAATGCTCACCACAGATACTTTTGTGACGTGTATGATGTTATACCCATGATACTTCTCATGGATCTGCCAATTTTGTATGAGTTGATTTAATCTTATCTAGTGATAATTTGATCTCTCTGAGCCCTATATGCCTTTTTATTTTGGTGGCAGTAGTTTAATCAGGATTTTCCATAATCCTGCCATTCTCTACAAATACATTGATGGGTTTGGTTGATTGGTTTGTTGTTTTAATTATAATAATGTAGTAGTACTTAGAGGTTCAGGGCATCACTCCCTAAGACTGAGGTGCAAAACAAAACAAGGAAATATTGGGGCAAAATTGATTTTACTCTATCCACTTTACTGAAGTAACTGCTCCATTTTAACTGTTAACAGAGCCCACCATCCTTTTCCTCCTTCTCGCCTAAATTGTTTGGTTCTATACAAAGGAAGTAAACTCACACTTTTGAAAAGTTCATGTTAAAACCAAGCAGTACAAAGGTATACTATATGATTGCTTGGTGTACAACTTTTTCTTTTCTTTGCTTAAAAAATTCTGAAGCTCATGGTATATATCCTTGTGAGGGTTTTTTTTTAAGGCACTCTATCTCAGAGGTAGCATGTGTATCAGGGGAGGAAGGGATTGCTATGGTAAGTACCCCTGCTTCAAATAATAGGATTTGGGAATTATTTTCAGTCCAAAACATAAGGGAAAAAAATGTCTAAAAGTGACCTTGTCGTCTGAATTAACTTCCATGAGATTCCACTTTAAAATGATATGCCCAGTATTATCATTTTACTGCCAAAAACTGGGAACACTTCCAAATTTTGACTTACAAATTATTATACTTCCAACCGAAAAAAAAAAAGGAAGCTTTTTGAAGTACTTCTTTTTGTTGAATACTGTAATAGATGGCTCTCTAAAATCCTGAGTAAATGGCCAAGACCGCAAGTTCGAGCTGCCCCCAAGGCAGTCTTATCTTACACACAGGCTTTTAGAAGATTTTTGTTTTGTTCTTGAATGTGTGTAGTTTATGTGTTTCATCAGAAGATGCCTGGTTTTTTGCCTGACTCTACACCCCCATGTCAATACCACTCAGGTTCACAAGGGGAGTTAGCCGCGGGATTTGTGCTGTGCTGAAGAAGAAAGATTATCTTTCCTGTAGGGTGGGGGGAACCGCATTGTGCACGTCTCTAAAGTAAAGACTGCGGGAAAAAATGAGGAGGGCATAACTTTTTAATATACAATAGCATTCCTAAGTTAATATAGCATGCTGGAATGTAGTGGAACATTTTATTATTCGGCGATCGTTTTTCTTTACATCTTGTAAATAAAATGTTCCTTGTCTTAACGGGCATTCAGCAGCAGCAGGGTGGGTTTCTAATCAGCCACACAAACCACTGCTCTAAGTGCACTTGATAGTGTCTCCAGCAAATAGCTTTAGAAAATATCCTTCCTACTGTACGTACCCTCGTGTGAGGATTACCTACAATGATACGATACATCCTCATACATTCAGGCGGCCTCGCGTGCCTCTGATCTATCCTGGCTTTCACTGCCACTGTTTCCGAAATGGCCTTTCTGCCTCCTGATCACAACATGAAGCAAAAAAGTACCATCTGGACACTGCATGCTAAAAAGTCAAAGATCTGTATGCTGTATTATGCCCAAAAGGACATTTTCTTGTCAGTTAAGCTGCCATGTACTTTAGTCTGTTACTGATAACTAACAAAATTACAGTATGGTAATTTTAATTGGAACCTATCCATTTTTATCCCTCAGGTTTTTCTTTTATTCCCTGTGGCAATCTTCTTTTGCAGCAGGCTCCCTCGCCGTGGTGCAGGAGCAGGCAGAGCCCGGTGGGAGGCAGGCATGCCAGGGCGTCTCCGTGTCCAGCTTCCAGGGTGCTGCGCAGCTGCCGCTGCCCAGCAGTTCTGCTGAAACCACGGATCTGAGCTTAGCGCCATGTGTCCTTTTCTAATTCCTTAATTCGGCTGCTTTTTTACTCACCTGGAGTCCCATAAAGCTATTTGACAATTAATGGTATAGAGGGGTAAGAGGCAGTTCCCCTGACTCTGTTGGACGTTGGAAAGAAGCTGATACAGGCCAAGGAGGGGGGCATGCTGGGGTTAGATGGAAAATGTGAACCTTTCCCCGTTGGAAAGCTGTAAGAAGAGTATTTAGGGCATCACTGTTGTTGTTACTGGGGAGGCAGAGAGGGAGTGAGAGCCTCTCACCAGAAATAAGAACAGCATCCGTGACTGCAGGAGCACAGAGGAGGGGTAACTTGCTTTTAGAGGGCAAAAACCAGGGTAAGGATGGGAAAGTGGAAAAGATGAAAAAGGAATCAAACTCATGGGATCTGAAAGACTGTACTTTCATTTTAATGTATACATAAAGATTGATGTTGTTTTGCTTATATTTATTTGTCTGTTTGTTATCTGAGTGGTGCACGGTGCAGGGAATTTTACTGTTTTTTCCTTTTATCTGGATGACTCAGAAAAGTAAAAAATGCAGCTTGTAATATTGGCGTATGGCCTGGCAGAGTAGAGAGGGGTGCATGCCAAAGTCCCAGTCACCTGAATCTCCTTGCGGAGGAGAATCATGTATATACTTCAAACTTGGAAATAAATTCAGTGTACGAATGGCCCAGAATAGAATAAATCTGCATATGCACTTAGATATACAAATAGTAAATGAGCATCTCTTTTAAGAGAATTTGGGTCTCTGCAGCATTATTGCCATATTAAAAACAGATGTATTTTCCAAGTTACAATTTTATGGCCAATACAATTTTGTGTACAATAAAGTGTCATTGTCCATTTTCACAGCATCTTGAGCTGTTATAATCTTAACCAAAGTTAGTTGGTGCACTATCAACTGGATTTTTATGAAGCTTTAAATGAAAAAATAAATATATGCATTCTAAATTTAAGAGATTGACAGTTCTTACAGTCTTAAAAATTATCTTTAACTATACCAAAATCAGAAAATGTGAAAACAAGTATCATTATCACTTTAGTCTAAAAATTGGGCTGGAATTGTGACTGAGAGAACAGCATGGGAAAAAGAGAACTGCATGAAATGTAAGTGCCCTATAGACTGGGAACAAAAGTCATCCTCCTGAATTTGTAGTGGTTTATGTCAGAGATCTTTTTCTGTAACTAAAGTTAAACAAAATTATTTGTCTAACCATCAGAAAAATAAAAAAAATTTAAAAGTACAGAATGAACAAGGTCAAAATTCATCTGTCCACCGTGCAGCTAAATTTATGAAAACAAGTTATTTTTAGTTATAATTTTACTTTATAGTTTTATAGTTTAGCTAGGTTCAGTTACCTTTGTTGTTCCAAATAAAATATGGGAAAACAGCAAACAAGGCATTTGATCGTGTTCTTTAACAGGAGAATTCTACCATGGGTCCAATTCAATATTCTCTCTGGATCATGGTTTGTAAACTGTATAAAAATGTGTCAGTAGAGTGTCAAAAGCAGCAGAAAGTACTGCATGAGAAGGATCCAGACAATGCATCAGCTGAGAAACATCCATACAGAGAAGTGGAAATTCTGCAACATTTTTCTCTTGAAGGACCACAGCTGTACTTCTCTGCAGAGAAAGAAAGTTTTTTAAGCTTAACGTTGATCATCGGTATCCCACATGGATCCCTGGCAAGGCTAGCTTTCATGCAGGTGTGCTGACAGTATTTCCTTTCTTCGCTGCTGCCTGGAGAAGCCTTGCTGAGGAAACAGAGGTGCTGAAAAGGTTAATGGGAAGCCCTGATAAGTCTGCAGATATTGCCTCTATCATTAGAATCTCTTACACATATCAAAATGATAGTCTACACCTAAGAAGGAAAACAGATTTTTTGAGTTCTATGTAGTCTTTGTAACAGCAAATCAGCTTGGTTCTCATTCCCAGCTCAGAGCACTGGTGGGCTTTCTGTGAGATGGGTGTTGAAGTGCCTGGGTTGCCTGAGCAGGAGCAGGGTACCTCCATGCCCTGGCGCCATGGCTTGCCAGAGCAGCTGCTGCTACAGTGCACAGAGAGGTGGCACAGCCTTTTTCATCTTCCCTTCCACAACACAAAAAATTATTTGAATTGCAAAAGATCAGATTCTTACATTTGGGCCAAATCTTATGAAAAACACATCTGAACAGCAGCTCAGTGCAGACGTTCCCTGTGCAATGGCTCCCATGTTGCCTGGCACGGTCCGTTGCAAAGTGCCTCCAGCCTGAATCACTAAAGTCTGTCTTCCAGTGCCTGTCTCCAAGCATCCTCTGCCCTAAAAGAAGGAGGCTTTTTATCACAGTGATATTTTCCCGACAAACTTACAAAAGGCATGTTTAATTTTTTTTCTAACAATGACTTGCTATCTATGTTTATTTTAGCCTAGTCACAGTCCTGTTACAACTTCTTTATCAGACCTTGAAAACTGAGTAGAAAAGTAGATTACTGCCTTTTCCTTCCACTTTTGGAAAGCTGGAATCCAATCTAACTCAAAACATAAAATATACTTTTGTTACCACAAGATTGCAGCAGAGGTTAGTAGCAATGTGCATTTTCTAGTATATTTTCTCTGAAGGGAGAGTTCATACTACAGCTATTCAAACTATATAGTGTGTGAATTCAGGAAAAAAATGAATTTATTTTTCATTTTTCCATTCATCAGAGATGAACACTAAATGCAAAGTTCAGATTCAGATAAAAATTTCTCCGTGTCTGGATCTAGTGTTTTGGGCTCGTTCTTTTACAACTCAAGGGATAACCCTCACCATAATTGAAAAGTCCATGTTTCATTACATGTGAGAAGGATAAATAGGCATATATTTTATTGGGGGGTAGGTGTCTTAACTCAATGATAGTAGTAATAGTACTTGTAATAGTACAGTAAATTTATGATAACTTCATTTAATTAGTCTAGCTAACTTAGATTTAATGACTTACAGGCTGGGTCACAGAAATGTGAAACCATTGTTTAGATATTTGTTGACTATAATTGTTAACTACTATAATACTGTCCTGGAAGTCTACGTAACTCCTTTGTATTTATACCATGATTTCACCTTAGATCAGGACTAAATGCTCAGTATTTTGTCACCTCATCTCCAAATTAAATATCACGGTTGTTCATAGGTTGCTTGCATTTTTCAATGTATTTTTCCATACAATTTTGCAGGGAAAAATGTAGATGTTTTCAAATTTAGATGTTTTCAAAATCTTGTCTCTTTTTTCATAGCTGTTTCTACTGCTGTTTTAACAGTCACATGTTGCAATGAAAACAAAACTGGGAAAAAAACAGAGAGAGAAGTGAAATGTAGGCAGACAGCACGCTTAAGCAATCAGAAAGTA
This sequence comes from Pseudopipra pipra, assembly GCF_036250125.1. NCBI lineage: Eukaryota > Metazoa > Chordata > Aves > Passeriformes > Pipridae > Pseudopipra > Pseudopipra pipra. The sequence continues at coordinate 19,247,774 of NC_087549.1, read as the reverse complement.
TTTAGTTAATACATTGGTCTCAGCACACAGCATCATACAAGTTTAGAGAAGGAGAAGGGAGATTTGGATTTGAAAGAAGAAAAGATAGCTCTATGTATGCTGATGGAGGGTGTATCAGAAGTCTGAAGAGCACTGCAGAGAGCACAGGCATAGGGTTTGGAAAATGCAGGAAGTGCAAGCTGGAGACTTGGCTTATGTAGCAGGGGAAGATGGAGCAGACCTCATGGTGGTGAGTGAAAGGGGAAAAAATATTCTGTGCAAGTGAGGACGAATACTGTGTTTCATCCAATAGAAGAGGGAAATCAGTAGACGTAGGCAAAGACATGGCGAAGGCATTACATGGCCAAGGCAATGGAAATATTATCTAGGTAACAGCATTCTGACTCCATACCAGTATTGTTAGGTTTCTGTAATTTACAGCATGATCTTGGCTGTGTGGATGGAAAGGAAAGGCTGTGCTTTTGAAAGGTTAAACAAGGGTAGAAGTAGTCTTAAGTAAGATCGGGAGGGAGATTAAGAGCTGTTTTATCCAGGTTGCACTTGAACTGAGGGCTTGTCATCAGAGAAAAAAGGCTAGCTGAGCTTTGGTATGGAGGAGAGTGCTGTATTTGTCCTTTAATTAGTCTAAGACTCCTATATCCCAATACAATCTTATCCAAGTGAGAAGACAAGAAAGAAGCATGGAGTTCATCAGGCATTCTGCTGGAGAGAGAGTGTTGAAAGGGAATCTGGGAACAAGTAGACTGAGGGAGAAATGAGAAATAGATGCAGTGTTTTTAGAAAGAGGAAGTGCATTCCAGAAGTAGTTACAGAGGGGAAAGGACAAAGAAGAAAATTGCAACTTGCAAGCAAAGTTGGACATGGGATAAACCAGACCCACGTTAGAAGACAGTAAGATTGCCTTGATTTCTTCTCTGAGGCAAATAAGTACTTCTTTCTAAAGCACTTCTTATTTTGCAACACTGATCCTTTCTTCAGCTGCAAACAAAACAAAGCCCTTAAACATATAGTTCAAAATTCTATCCATATTAAGGGTTTTCTATGCATATTATCTTATGTGTGTGTCACTTAAGATTGTTAAAAAGCTCAGGGCAATAATATTGGTTTTTGCTTCTACACTCAGAAGCAGCACATACAGGCTTATTACTAAATAAATGGTTGCCATGAGTAATTTGTTGATCTTTGTCTTTAAATGTTCATTAAACATACAGATAAAATGAAGTTGTTAACTCAGTCTCTTGCTAATAGACTTAAGCTTTCTTTTACTCTTGTTTATTTTTCTCCTTTTTATATATCCATCTTCCTTTCATGAAGAAGAAGAAAATTTAGTTTTTCACCCTTGGAACTTCAAGTAAACAAAAACAAAAATTCTGTCCAGGAAGATATAGGTATGGAGTATGGTTCTTCCCCTAAACAGGAAGGGAAAAATAAAAAGATTGCAAAGACCTCTGAGTCTTTCAGTAGTTTCTTTCAAAGGCCGTTCTGGTGTCCTCTTACCAAAGGAGAAAGAAGCAAGTGAGAATATTAAGAGAAAAAGGGAAGGTGGTGCAAGTGATAATAAATTACTCAAAATCATCATAGTCACAAATGATTTCACAGAGCAGCACTTAAAAAAGGAATTATGAAATAGAAATCGTAATGCAGGCAGTTATATTTTTGGAAGTGTAATGTCAAAGAAATAGTTCCTTTAGCTAGAGGAATGAATGGATCCAGCTTTACAGCATCATAAGAGCATTCTGACTTTCAAAAACCCTCAACTTCTGTACTTGAAATCAGTTTAAGACAAGGAAAGTGAAACTCTGGAACAAGTTATATAGTGTGCATCATTAGAGGTCTATAAGGAGAGAAAGACTAGATGAATTAGCTTCTGGTTGAATTAGAGTACTGTTGATTCTGTCTTGAAACAAGGGGACAGAACAGATGATCCCTTTTGTGGCTATACACTTCCAGAATTTGAGGAAGCAGAAGAGATAGCATTTAGAAGATAATATCAAATACTTAACTGATCAAACAAATGCTACTGTATGCACCTCTCAGGGCTTACATCAGTTGCAATATCAGAGATGACAGGCTACCCTTTGCAAAAAAACACTCCATACTCTGGAATAATAGAACATGTTAGAAAACCGTGACCCACTTGCACCGAAGGTAAGGCTGTAAAATTCTTTCAGAACCAGATGCAGAAAATCAAAATAGAAATGTTCTTGACATAAAGGTAATAGTAAGATATTGGATATAGTAAGAGTATGGATAGATAAAGCAGAGTTTAAAGATGAATCATCCCCATTTCTGATTTAATATGAGTTCATTCTCATATTGCAGTCTTCTTTGAAACAGCCTATCAGGTCCAATATGCTATCCAGTAGATCTGTTATTTTTTCTTAAGGCTAAACTATTGTACTAAAGGTTAAAAAATACAATGTATTTTCTAGATGTATTTGAAAAGGAAAAGAACTGGTAAAAAAGTAATCTCCATAAGACAAAAACAGTCTTTGAAAGGCTGGCTCTGTCCCTCATTAGTCTATTCTGTTCTGTCTTGTTCAGCTCCAAAATAAAATATTAACAGGTTAAAAAAGGTATTTTTTAATTGTTATTAATTTTTTTTTAACTAGAAAATGCATCTCACAAAACTGTTAAATTTAGAGTAAGAGACAAAGGCTACCAAGTTAATCCCTTCGGTCAATGGATTATTTTCAGAGAAATGACTGAGTTAAAAAATACTAATGTCTCAAGAATTCTGACTTTTATACATAAAACGACCTCACATATGCAGGGCAGGTTAAATGAGCCTTTGCGCAGGTTCTTGATCAGTGTGCTGGCGCTCCTCCAAAATGTGGCCAGCGCAAGTGAACTGGGAGCTGTCATGAAATAATTGCTGTGGGCTATACCAATAGTTAGCAGCAGCTTTTCACCCTGGCTGCTCAAATTCATGATGCTTCTGTAGAGATAATGAGGAAAAAGAAGTTGGAAATTTTCAAGGCATAAAAACAGCTATCTCGGTGCATTTCAATCTACCTCTTTCTGCCTTTACCTCCCTCCTTGAGAAACTTTTTTTTTTACTAATGATTAAGAAGAGAAGATTGTACTGAGCTGTGAATTGCCTTTTTCTCTCTTTTTAGTTAAAACATGGCATGAAGAGATGTGAGTACAATTATTAATGCTGGAGATTGTGAATATCTTTTTAAATGAAGGGCATTCTCCAAAAATCTGTCAAACTATAAATGACCCAGATCTTGCTCACGAAACCATCTATTAGAAGTAGTGACCCACTAACCTCATTTTTCCAGAAAGACTGTTGGACAGTTATGGCAGGAGAATCCAAGAGATTTGTAAAAGTTTTAATTTCTTTAGGGGTGGGACAATACAATTTCAGAAACAATAGAAAATCACAGCAATTTAAGCAGGAGGTACTGTTGCCAAATGAACTGTGTATATTTACACAGCTTTGTGAATGTTCATCTCTTCTGCTTCATGACTCCATACAGCAGCTGCTTAAGATGTGCTTTTACTCTGGTGGAGTTTTCTTATCTGGGTCCTCTAACACTTCGTACAGTCTATTGGGAAAGAAAACCTCTTTCTTCATTTTGTATAAGTGAGATTATATACAGATTACTGGACATTTGCTCTTGGTACTTGAGAACAATTTTCATTTTAATATAAGCCCAATATTGCGGTAGTTGTTGCCTTACAAATGCTCATAATAATAATTACTATCAATCTGCTTTCTGTGGCAATAAAATCCCTAAACTGAGCAGGAAGTAAAGCTCAAAAGTGGTAAAGGCTTTCCTACCAATTTGAAAAGAGGATGAGAGAGAACAAATTAATCACAGAATCGTGGATGTTGGAAACATATTAAAAAATCTAGTTGGTCTCTTTGCCATTTGTTTGCTTTTTATTGTACATCCTGCAGTATTCTGACAGTCTGGTTTTCAAAAGCTGTAGTCTTAAAAGTGATAGGTTACCATTACTTTCTCTTAAGAGCGTATGAGAATCTCACTGATAAAGGGGATTTCAGAAGTTTGGAAAATGAATGCTACTGCAGCAGTGTGGAACTAACGGTTCCAAATATATATAGGAATGCAAAGGGATTTTTTTTTCCAATGATTTTTTGTGCTGAGTCTCCATCTGAGATGTCTGTGCATATGTCAGTTTATCTATGTCTGTTTTAGAGCTGGAATATGTTCACACTCCTTTAATAATCACCTCCTCACTTTCTGTGCAATTTTAACGTTATGTCTGACCAGAGGATTAAGCTTGTCTTATTGGTAACTTAGTCTTGAAATTTGTTTGACTGTGCATTGTTCTCTAAAGTGCCATATTTAGCTTTTAACAAGCTTGGGAATATTGTTTATTTTGCCGTATGATGTGTTAGTTGCTTAGCTAATTCTGCATTTAAAGACGTGTGTGTTCTCTGGGCTCTCACATGGGGGGAGGAAAGTGTCCTCCTTATGTGAGAAAGCTGCCACAGCAGCTGAGATATCACTTAACACTGGAGGCTCTCCAGGGCCTGCATGTGCTGCACATATTTGCAATGTATTTTGGTATTAGTATGACCAACATTTATACACAGCACTAATGCTGAGAAAGTGAGTGCTAAAACTCAGATTCAGATGCTCTAAATGGCAACTTTTTTATTGCTCTACATAAGAGGGAATGAACAAATAGTTCTGCAGTGGGCAAAGGAGACCAATGTAGCTCCCTAACCCCAGAGGCAAATTTCTTTCCACCCCATCTGCCATCTCAAATGCCAAGTCCTAGTAATGCCACTGTTTCCAAAGTAGCAGACATTAACCATGTGTGTGAATCTTAGGCATTAGTAAAAATTATTCCAAAAAAAAATTGCCTTTGTTTGGCTTTCATGAATTGCAAGAGCAAAGAAAAAGGACAAAGCTGGTTGTGAACTCTGGTATCCTGGCACCAACTGTTTTATAATTTCTGTGGTGGAATATAATGAACGGCTGTCAGTAAGACAGGCATTTAATTTCATTCATCTACTGCTGATGATAAAAGCATCTGTAAGGCTGCAAATTAAGGTATAAGACTGGATTCTGGTCTGCAGATTCCTGGAGCTGAAGGTGGGCAAGGAATAGTACCTGGCTGGTGGTGCATAGATCTTCCACCAAAAGACCTTGGATATTATTAGTGTCTCTCCCTCCTCCTCCTCCTCCTCTTCCCACCCACTAGCATGGGTTTGGAGAAAGCTCTCCTGTTGCTGCTTCTCCTACAAGTAAGTGGCAGGAGAAATTACGTATTATTAAGTGCAGAAGTAGGTCCAGCTGAGAAATCCAAGCACCAGGAAGCATTAGTGCTGCCCTTTCCTTGCCAAAACTTACCAATTTCCCCTCCTTTGCTGTGAGCTGCTTTCAGACATTTGTCATTCTTTTTGTCTAGGCAGGCTGCATATTCAGCAGAGTGACTCAGAGCAAAGAATCTCTTTGAAATGTGTTTCTGCTCTAGGAAACTCTTTTTTGGTTTTTGTTTCTTTAATATTTTATTTAAGTGATAAGGAAACTTGTGCTACTTGCAAGTTGCTCCTTTTGGCAAACACGGGATATCCCTTTTTAGTATGGATTCTGTTCCATATGTGATCGTTCTTTTTTTGCCAAACTTCCTTAGATGTGCACCAAATTGCAGAAAGATGAATACCAACTTTGCATAATTTGAACAAGAAAGCCTTGCAGTGCTACTTTTCCATTTAATTTACGGGGAGGGAAATTATGAAATACGTAGGACATAAGTAAGGGCAGAATAGAGCCCTTAATCTTAATTATTCATTCTGCAGTATTATAAATGACTAAAGATTACTTCCAATGTTTGGTATAATCTTACAGTGTGCAGATGTGGTTCTCTTTGGTATATGCCATCTTTACTGAACTCACAATTTCCATAATGCTGTCACATTCTGCATGGGAAGCAGATTTACAGATAGGTAATCCATGTAAGGTATTTTAAAGACAGCTTATTAAAGGATTGAGGCCTGCTGTTAAATTACATATGCTTTCAATTGCTATGAGGAGCAAACAGTATCAAGAAGTACAATAATTTAGCTACAGCTGGAGAAAGGCCTATTTAAAGTTTTGATGACAGATCCTTTAAAGTTTTGCTTTAAGTTCTTTTCTACTTTCTATCTTCTCCTGCGTAGAACGATATTTTGCTTTATACAATGTAATTTCACCAGCAGGTCGACTGTATACACGCTAGGAAACTGAAATGCATTCCTAAACTGATAGATAGAGTTTACAAAATGACTCTGGGCGCCAGGCTCCACACTTGATGGCGTTATCTAAACACCTGACAGCGAGGATGGAGTCATTGCAGTTTAGCATTGCTAATTATTAATAGCTCAAATTGTGCTGGGCACTGTCGCTATGCCGTGTTCCCCGCCGCCGCCGAGAGCTGGGATGCTCTGCTGCATTGATGTTGTTGAGCATATTGGATAGTGCCCCCATCTGTTTCTGGAACACAAGGCGATGTGTCACTTATGTGCTGTCTGCTCCTCGTACCCTTTACAGAAGGAGTTACAAGAGATTGCGTTTCCAAACAGATAAGCTCATTCCCCTCTCTTTAACTGGAATAAGAAGGCAATTACCATAGTTTAGAGCCATTCCTTAAATTGGGGGCCCGGGGAGGAGGGGAATACTTGGAGCTTTTTCCCTAAAGTAACAAAATAAATGAGAAAATAGTGATGCTATTTGGAGCTAACTTTAAGTGTCGCACGGTACGATACTAAAAGGGGCACATTATGCAGACATGAGACTACAAAGCCCGAGAAGGAATGTGTTAAGCAATCATTTTATAACTATGAGTCTGGCCATGCGTTCGCATGTGAACATTATTACAATCTGAAAAAGAGAAAATGTTATTATGCCATGTATCTTTGAGCCATTATTGGAATTAGGTTACAAAGCTTCGGCTGCAAGGTTATTTGAATCTGCTGCTTGTTGTTAATTTCATGCATTCTATTTAGTATTTTTTTTCTTATTCATTATGAACTAGTACACTATGAAAAGGAAATAATTTTTAAAAATGTGTCTGTAACCTCCCACCACAAGCATGAGTATATTTTTTGATTGTATGTATTTAAAAATCACCGTAGATTGTGGGAAAAGCTGTGTAAAGCTCTGGGGAGACAAAATAGTAAAATAGCAAAAAGAGAAAGCCTCTAAGAGTTAAAATACAAGCTTTTTAAACTCATCTTTGTTGTGTTTTTTTCTTTAACATTACTGTATAACCTAAGCAGACACATGAAAAGTACTGAATCTAAATTTGGCAGAATAAAATGTTTTCTTACAAAGGACAATCTGAACATCTTTCCATATATTAAGAGTTTCATTTTTTTATTTTTGCTTTTTTAGTAAATGAAATATGGTATTTTTATTTTGATATATTTATAGTGTAAATTATGCACATGGCATTTCTGTACTCATCTAATAAATCTGTTTCTACAGAACTTTGTAGAGGTTAATGGATAGATTTTGAATTGCATTAGGTTTCTGTAATAAATGGATATGTAATACAAGACCTTATTAAGTAGATTTTTGTCCGTGAAATCTGTCTTCTTCAAATAATTTCAGAAGCCAAAAATACAAAATACAAACTTTGCTTAATCATGAATTTTTAAACATATGTCACTATAAATACTAGTACAATTTAATTACAGAAAATTACTTTGTCACCGATCAGTAGCAAAGTTCTGTAGAGTACCTGAAACTGATATTTTTATTTCAGTATTTAAGCTGGAATGTACTTGTCATAAGGGAAAAATGCTATTCATAGTTCTATATATGATCTTCGAATTAATGTAACATCAATATTATCAAATATTGATATATCACCCTTAGACTGGAAATGCCTTATCAAGTCACAAATAATTAAAGTAGTTAAAAATTAAAATGAAGATTTAAAAGGAGATGCTTAAATAAAACAAAATATCTCAGTAGAAAACATTTCTAATAGGCTGTGTGCATCTCATTGCATTGTTTCTGCTGTTACCATGTCTTAATGGGTTTTTTTGTTTATGGGAAAATTGTTTAAGACAGCAAGAATCTTGGGTCTTCTCTTTTTTATGAAGGTCAAACTAAATTCAGAATTATAACTGAAAAATGAAATGTAAATACCAAGATCTTTGATAACAAAGTAATTAAAATGTATGGTTTTGCCTACTGTGTATAATAAGGGCTTATATTTGATCAACCATAAAAGTTATTTAATCATTTTAACCTTGGAATACTACCCCACAAAAAACTACTTAATGGAAGTTAGCTGAGAAGCATTAGAGTATCACAACATCAAGAAGGCTGAGTGAGAGGGCACTGAAAATTCAAGCACAGCTTATTTCTGCCATAATACTATAGCAGGTTGCATGGCAACCAGTGGCTGTGGATTTTGAAGTTACTTTATCCTTATTCAATGAGCAAAGACTTAGCCTGTATTTATTTTGGTAATTTCTAGAATTAATCAGGTATTTAAGGCCCAGTGTAGCATAAACTTGCTGTGATTTTTTGATTGGCAAATGAATGTGTACAAGTGTTGTTGGGAGAACATCTGGAAGACGAGGAGAGCTCGATTGTTCCTCCTGGCATTTCAGACACTAGATATGAGACAAGCGCTCGGATCAGCAGCCTGTTTTGAGCACGAGTGTGGCTTGCAAGCATGTCCCTATGATTTAGGTTAGTCATTTTAGGAGGACACTGGAGTTTTCAAAAAAACTCTGTCATATTTCATTTTAATGTTTCCATTAAAGAACAATGCTAAGAGAATTTTAACATTTTTCAGCCAAGTAAAAGCTGTAATCATAAGCCGGAGTCACAAGTACAAGAAGCATGGCACCCTTGTGGGCATGTATTACTTCAGAGAATACAGTAATGTACAAATCTCAAAATATGTTTTAAAGTATTATTGAATTTCCATGATTGCCTTTAAAGTGTAAAGGCAACTCTTTCAGTATCCTGTTGTTTAATATGTCCAGGATTCTGTCAAGCTTCTCAATTTCCACAGATCTCACTGAAATTGAAGTAAATTAAAAGCACAAAGCACACATCATAATGCTTGTAATGAATGAGAGGTGTGAACTGGTGGCTCATTTAATGAGCACTTTTTAAAAATTTATTTTGCTAGAGCATATGAAAAATCTGTAACATATTTCCAGGTTTAAGAAGCAGTGTATATTCTTGTAGTGAGAGATGCCATCATAATGCTTATACATGTAGGGTTAGGATTAGGATATGAGTGTTCTCTTCACATATTTCAGTTCCTAACTTTTTAGCTTTTATGCAAAGTACACATTGAGTGAACCTTATCACATACACAGCATGAAAGGCATCATTAAATCAAGACAGGCTTTCACAACCCTGACTTACATCATGCACCCCACCAGCCTAGCTTTGAAGAACCTTTTTTCATATGTTCATGAACTTAGCAGATTTATGTGACAGCTGAATCATTCTATTTTAAAACATAGTTCCAAAATTGACATTAGATCAAGACCAAAAACCCTAATAAGAAGCCCACAGTCCTTCTTAGGTGGAAGTGGGCACGCAGTCAGTCGAGCATTGTTGATTTGGGAATACCTTGTCTCGAAGGCAGACCACAGAAACATAAAAATGCACAACTGCATGTGTTTAGTGGAGATCATGCCTTTTCTGAGAGGCTTCCTCGTTACCCAGCAACTCCTTATGTCCAGAGAAAATGCATCCGTAGCATCCATATTCCCTAGTTATGTGCTCTCCGTTCCTAACTTAACAGCACACAAGTTAGTTCAGTTAAAATTAGAGCTGAAATGGGTAGTGAATGTCTTGCTATTTTTTTTTTGCATAGGTAGCCTGGAGGTTATAGCATATCTGTGTGTAGCAGCAAGAGGGGGTCCACGGATGTCTACTTTCAAGCAAAGTGTGACTGTTTAGGCTTGCTATGCTTGATGGCACATATGAAAGTCCCTAATGATCTTCTCAATGAAATAAAGTGATCATTCTTTGCAGTAAAGGTACAGAGAAGTTATTTTAAAAATGCATAGTTTATTTTGTCAAAACCTCCACTAGCAAGCTAGTACTTCTGGGAGCTGTGAATGTTGTAAAATATATATATATATTATAGCTTTTGTGATGACAGTTAAAAATTTATTACAGCCAAAATACTTTATGACAACAATAAGCTACTGCAATTTAAGAAAAATGAAATGTTTTCCCCTGAGCCAGTTGGGCTTTCTTTGAACATAATAGGAAATAGAACTGTTAAACAGTTTGAGTTGGAACTGTTGGTCCTGTTTGAATATTAGTGTTTCATACTTTCCAGAAATTAGTGAATTTTGATGACCTTATTTCTGGTCACATTTTTTTTTAAATGTAAAGTTTAATACTAAAACATGTTAGTATTGGGAAAGTAATCTGCAGTTCCATAGTTTTTTGTATTAGTAATGAAACTAAGAGACCTGTACAGAGCAAATAATTGCAGCAGTAAGGCTCCTGGGTTTTCTAGCTTCCATCCCAGTTGAAAAGCAAGCTGACCTGTGTCATTGTCTTCTCTCCATCTTCTTTTGGGATGGTGCATTAAGTCATATGAGTCTGAGTAATCAAGACAAATGCAGCTACCATTTGTCAACTGGACCGTTGTAATTTATCCTTCCTTAGGCATTAGGTAAAATGTATTACCATAAACCTTGAATGCTGTTTCAGAGCACAAATATAGAAAGGAATCAAAGAGCTGGCCCAGTGTTTTTGCAGAGGAAGCAAGGACTTTACATCTTCTGGTCTTTTCTTCACTTATGCAAGTGATGGCTGCAACAGGGAGCTAATAAAACTGCTGATCAAAGCAGTGCGGGATCTGACCAGCGGCCTCGTTGTAGCTACACTGTGGACAAAATAGTAGAAATCGCTTTATCAGAGATTTGAATGGATGAATTTTATATAGGGATTTGAATCAGTCGTTGCTTCTGCTTTTACTTCTACATGTATTTTAGGCTTAGTGGCTACATGAGAGGATAGAGTTGTAGAAGTTCTGAATTGCCCTTGACATTGGCCCTCCATGTGCTATGGGGATGGACAATCCAGTTATAACAGGGTACCTGTGCCTTGTGCTTTTTAAAACAGAGAAAATTGAATGTTCAGTGATGCTCTGGGCCAGAAATTACTGTCCAAGTAAACTGAAATACTTATGAATGAGGCATAATAGATTTGTCAGGGTTATGACCTATTTCAGTGACTGTGAAAAAGGAATAATGTTAAGGTGTGTCAAAAAGGAGTCAAGGCATGGGGCTTGTTTTCACTGAAACCCTAGGTGATGAGGAAAACATGAAGGTAATTCTTTCTGCTTCGGAGTCCTTTAGCTCCATTTGTCCCTAAATAATTTGCACTCTCTGCAAAGAAAACAGCCATTTGCATAAGAGAGATTTATCAATTACTTTTCTTTTCTTACAGCACTGCCTGCTTTTCCAGAGCAGCCCCCCCACATGTCCTGTCCCTTTGCATAACAGACACATCCAACACAAATGTGTTAGCTATGTTTTTGCCACACTATCCAGGGAAATTTTCAGGAAATTCTCCAATTTCAAAAATTCTACTAATTATTGTGTATTTTTTTTTTTAATTTTAAAACTATTTGGTCAAAATGTGAGTGGTGAGTAGATCTTTTATTGGCTAAGTGCATATGTCCTCTCAAAACTAGCCATAGAAACAAAAATATAAATGTTTTATTTCATGCACATTTTTGTGTTCCATGGTTACCTGCATTGACTATCTCAGAGCACCCAGAGACTAGCAGTACAAGCGTAATTGTCATCTAAGTATTTTTCTTCTTCCTAACACTGGGAAAGGTTATGTCCTGAAATAACACCTTTAGCAAATGATGAGCCCTGTAAGACAGGATCGGGACTGGAAGGATTGCAGACAAAATATGCTCAGAGCTAGAAAGAGTTGCACAGATTGAGGACTAAACCCAGGTGCTGCCTGTCCGTGAGTTTTATACTGACGCCTCTGTGATTAGAAAGAAGAATTTTGCAGCCAAATGCTCTGTTGATTTACATTTGTGGAAAATCCACTGATTTATGGAAGGTTGTGTAAAATAATCACAATTTATTCTTGGTTTAAACTGCAGTAAGGTACATCAAGGACCCTTTCTAGTTTGCTCTGTATTTTGTCTTATATGACTTTGGTTACTCTAATCTCTCTGTGCCTCAGTGTTTCTGGGGTATCTGTCTTCTCAGCAACCCTGAGCAATGTGGGGTATAATGTACTATTTTACACCTGAAGAATTGAAAGGTGAGAAATGTAAAGATGTTTTAACTGTACAATTATATTCCTAACAGAAACCTCAAGGGTTTCTAGAACCCCAGCTATTAGAAATGGCCACAAAAGGTAGGAACCTACAAGCGCATGAAAATTCAGCGCAGTATTGTTGGATTTGAAAATCTGACCCAACACAATTTGGGCAAGATCATGCAAAGTAACAGCGGCACAGAAGAGAATTGATCAATTTCTCTGAAAATGTTGGATTGTATATAACCCTTAGAATATCTCTTTTTTTTCTATTTCTGGGGGGTTTTTTGGTGATTTTTTCCTCATTTAGAATATGCAGTAAATATATTCTGATAACTTAGGAAATAATTTTTACTTTGATTCCTTCATGTTTACCTTTCAGTGTGAATCATTCGACATGTATTCTATTTCCACTGGATCAAGTATGACTTTTCATTCATTTCCTAGGTATATAGGAAATCAGTATAGTCCTCAATCCTCCAAAAACAATAAAGCTATACAATAAAGCTATACAAGAGCAAAAAGGAGATGCTAGAGGGAAGGTTTAGTTCTTTAAATTATAAAGTAAATTGTCAGTGACTGCACGCTGAGACACGTCCCAGTCCCCATGTACTAATTGGATGCCACTTAAAAACATTATGAGAAAAGTATATGAAACTCCAGGTCTTCCAGTTTAAGCGTCATCCTGGTTTTATACTGATATTAATGACCACAGGTTGGGTAGGGTTGTGGGGTTTTTTTTCTTTTTTCCCCCACTGTGGTGAAAGTAAGATGCCCAAAGGGAAGCAGAATTAATTAAAGTTTCTGATGAATATTGGACCACTACTGGCATTTGCCTCGGGATCAACAGGTAGGTTCTTAACTTTGTGAGGAAAAACATTATTGAAGAAGGTTGTATTCCTTGTGCAGATCAAGTTGTGCTTTTAAAAAATAAAAGAAGTCAGCTGGTGGTCTTGCTTTTAATTATCGAAGCTGTGAGAATTCGAATGACATATTTGCCTCATTTACTTAGAAGATATTCTTGTATTTATTAAATCATTTGAAGAACATCTGTAACACTTTGATAAGATTTTCTTTCTCATCATGGGAAGTGGGCTGCATTTCAATACCAGGAAGTACTAGTATTACCAAGTGTTTCCTAGTCCATTTATAGGGGAACAGTAATAGGTAAAAGTAAAATTCAACAGAATTAAAAAATGTTTCATTTCTTAACAGTATGGGACATAAGTAGTAGTCTGATAATGGGACTAAAGGAGCCAGTCATAATTATAAATTAATATTTAGCCTTTCCTTCTATCACTGATAGATTACAAGTTACCTGTTTCTTACCATTTTCTACACAGGATTTCCCTTACAAAAGCAAAAGCCTGTAGTGTCTTCTCCAGCAACAGTACAGTTTTGATGCCAAGGAAGAAGTAGAGCATTTTTAACACCAGCTGTTAAATGACTTTAAAAAAATATCTGCTGCTATAGTAATGCTGTCTTTGCATACTGTTCGTGGGTCAAATAAAAATATTTCAACATGAATAGAAACAGCCAGTGTGCATTAGATCAATTAAAAATCATTATAAAACAACTTGAAATTTCATCTCACTGAAGCTTTAAGGTATTTCTGTCCTGTGAATACCTTCTTTAGGCATAGAGGACAGAGGTCCAGGGTCTCCAATTGTTTTCACATGTGACTGAAGCTTAAAAATCAAAGTTCATGGTAACCAGACAAAGGCACAAATTCCATATCAGACAGAGCAGGTGAATATGTGTATGCTTCTGTTTACTGTAGGAATCTGGAAGTTAAACTAGAATTTCTAATGAGATTTTACATTAAGTCTGCTTCTTAAAATTCAGAATACCAGGGCAAATCTCACTTGAAAAGGTTGAATCACATATTACATAATATTTTGCTCAGAAAGGCATATGTGGCATAATAATTTAAGCAGGAATTTAGCTATTAAAACACGTGTGAGCATGTGCAAAGCTGTATATGCATATACATGTAAATTTGCATATGCATGCAAATATTAATATTGTCTCTGTGTGTACAAAAAAACTTATTTAGTTATCTGTAGTTGTATGTTCACAGATATAATTACCTGCAAATACCTATGGTCTTTCTTCGCAAAACATATTAATTACAAAAAAATGTATTTCCTTTTGTTTCAGAGGCAATTTTAACAAGCTTTATTGTAAATTACTAAATACCCTAATTCCACCTTAATTTTAGTCAGGGGTTTGTATGTCTCCTGAATTGTTATAAAATAGATGTAGTTATGAAATATTTTTCTTCATATTAACATTTTATCTTAAAAAGAAAATCAACAAAACTAGCCTGTGTACTGTAAATGAACTTATATAGTGTGATTTTTTTCAGCCTGTTGTTATGCTTTTTCAAATTATTTTATTGATGTCTAATTGATTAACCAGTTAAATACTACTATTTCAGCAGCTGAAATCAAATCACCTAAAAGTTAAAAGGTCATATTACTGCTGTATTTCTAAAGGCTACAGAAGAAAGTCAGCAATGAAACCCCTGTAGTCAGTCAGAGAAGGGACAGGGCCAGTGTGTTACTGATAGACAAAAGGCACTGCTGGACACTTTGTCTCCATAAAACATTAAAATATTTCAAGAGCTGTTTTCACCTATGGGTAATCCATAGAGTAGCAGTGAACACCCATATGTTCACTATTTTATTTCTCAGACTTTTAAATCAGCAGTGCCCTACCCACATTATTATTGCTGGGATTTTTTTCATTTTAAGAACTCTCAGTTCTTTCTGTATCTCATCCTCCTCCTGAATATGTTGATTTTCATCTTTTCCTTTTTATGTATTTATTTGTGCTGGTTCATTGTCTATCAGTGAAAAACATGCTGTGCTAGGCATCATATAAACTGAAGTTTTAAAAAACTGTGCCTGCTCCAGATATGTCGATTTCTTCTCAGTCACCTCTCCCAGGTTGCTCTGTTTCTTGCCATCAGAACACTGGGCTATGACCTGATAATTTTCCACTTACATTTCTTTTTTGCTCCTTTTCTCTCATATGTTCCTCTTCTAATCTGTCCAATTCTTCTATCAAAAGCAATGTCACATCCCACAGTACTATAAAAACATAACCATTCTCCTAAATCTTTGGAACAACTTTCTCTGTAATTCCATGTGCTACACAAGCTGCTGCTC